>NC_052152.1:204790633-204922657 GCF_902713615.1 Scyliorhinus canicula | reverse complement strand
ATAGGTCACAGCTTAGATGTACAGTTGGGAGTGAAGTTCAATCAAACATAGTCAGAAAGCTTGGTCAGTCCAGCAGGCAGAGAAGTCATAAGTTCCTTAGATATAGGAGCAGAATTAGACCATTTGGCCCATCAATTCTGCTCCGTCATTCGATCATGGTTGATCTCATCCTAGCCTTAACCCCACCAACCTGCCCGTTCTCCATAACCCTTCAACCCATTACCAATTAAAAATCTGTCTAACTCCTTCTCAGATTTACTCACTGTCCCAGCATCCACTGTGGTAGCAAATTCCAAACATTCACAACTCTTTGGGAGAAGTAGTTTTTCCTCAAATCTGTTTTAAATTTGCTACCTCTTATTCTAAGACCTATCGTTTTGGAATTTTCCACAAGAGGAAGCATCAGCTCCACGTCTACTTTATCCAAACCTTTTAGCACCTTGTATACTTCAATTAGATCTCCCCTCATTCTTCTAAACTTTGGAGAGTATCAGCCAAAATTGTTCAATCTCTCTTTCCCTGTATCCAAGACATTTATATAGATTGTAAATAGCCGGGGCCAAGGACCGAACCCTGTGGCACCTCACATCTTGTAATCCAGAAAAAGATCCATTTATCCCAACTCTCTTGCCTTCTATCTGTCAGTCAGTCTTCTATTCAAGCTGATAAATTACCCCTAATCCCATGTGATCTAACCTTGTGAATTAACCTGTGCGGCACCTTATCAAACGCCTTCCGAAAGTCCATATAATAATTTTTATTTGTGTCACAAGTAGGCTTACATTATCACTGCAATGAAGTTACTGTGAAAATCCCCTAGTCGCCACACTCCTGCACCTGTTCGGGTACATGGAGGGAGAATTTGGAATAAAAGCAAATTACTGATGATGCTGGAATCTGAAACCAAAGGGACAATGCTGGAAAATCTCAGCAGGGAGAGAAAAGAGCTAACGTTTCGAGTCCAGATGACCCTTTGTCAAAGCTAACATATTTTAGTTGTGAGGAATTGAGTATCTCCTTAAACAGCTGCCACTGCCCATCAGCTGTCCCACCCTTTAACCTTCCTGCCCTCTCTACCCGGGCCAAATCTGTCCTCATGCCTATATCATTTCCTTTGTTTAATTCCAGAATGCAAGTGTGGGACTCCACTTTCTTGCCCCCAAACTGAATTTTGATTCTATCACACTATGGTCATATTCCCCAGAGGATCCATAACTATGAGGTTATTAATGAATCCCTCCTCATTACACAAATCCAGAGTAGTCTGCTCCCTGGTTGGTTCAGCAACATGCTGTTCTGTGCTGTATGACGGTGACTCCCAATGGTCCTGGAGTCTCGGGAATTAAAGATGCATCTCCCTGGACGCTGCTGCCAGTGACACCTGAAACCATAGGGGGTACTTAAAAACAAAGCGTTCAATTGAAAAAGCACATTCCGTTCATAGTCAGAAAAAATATTCTAAACCGCAACCAATAAAGTGCTTCCAAAGCGTAGTCGTTATCATTTATGAACAGCAAGATCCCGCAAACAGCAATATGTTAAGTGGTCAAAAATCTGTTTTAGTGATGCTGATAGAAAGATAAGTATTGATCAGGACATCAGGAGGAATGCTCCTGTTCTTTTAAGTAATACCAGGGGGCCCTTTATGCCTACCTGAAAGGGGAGGCAGAACTTTGGTTTAACATGCAGGACTCCCTTGGGGAGTGTCAGGCTGGATGACATGCTCAGTTCTCAGGATTGGGGCCTGTAATCGCAGCGCAGATGTGACTGCTACCAACTGAGTTGCAGCTGATAAATTTAGGTAGTTTTCCCCAGTTTAGAAGGTTTAGCAACAGCCAAGTCAGTGGACCACTGAAGTGTGAACAGAGAATGTAATTGGTTATGACCGTACAGCCTAGTGGCACATAGCTCGTAATCAATCTTTCCACAAGAGGTCTTAAATATACAATCGTCAGTAACATGTTAAATTAATAATATAGGAGGAATTTCTTCGCATAATGTTGAGAATGTGGAACGCTCCCAAATGAAATGGTTGAAGCAATGATGTATTTAGGGGAAGTTTACAGCATGCATGAGGGTGAAGGGATTAGAGGGATATCAGGGCTGGGTGGGAAGAGTCTCATGTGGAGTATCAACATTGGCTTCTGGTTCTGTGCTGTCGGGATTTGTCATTTTCTAAGAAACTGCTTTGCGTCAACTCCAAACTTAGAATGTTACAGCACAGAAACAGGCCCAATTCGTCTATACTGGGGTTTCCCCCTTCATCCCACCTCACAACATAACCTGCTACTACTAACCCCCCCATTTATTCATCCAGCTTCCCTCTTCAATGCACCAATGTGGCATTGAAGGCAATATTTAAAATAATGCAGGAGAAAGTTACATTTTTATCCTTAATTAATATTTTAAATTGCGATCTTGTCTGTCTGACAGATTTTATTGATGTGCCTCTGCTTTGCAGGCCTCGCCTGATGAGAAGAAGAAAGAGCTGTTACCCACGGGTTGGAATGCCAATCAGGAGCTATACACACTGCGTTATAGCTCAGACCATGATCAGAAAGTACTCCTGTTAAAGGCAATCACTGTTGATTCCAGTCTGATAATTAATGTTATGGTAAGTGTATAATTAATCCAGTATTTCAGTGAGATTTTATTGTCTTCCGCAACATGTAGAGGCAGATTTGTAATCCCATTCAATTCCCTTGGAGCGGAGCCTCACAGAGTCATAAATGCTTACAGCACAGAAGGAGGCCATTCAGCCCATCATGTTTACACCGGTCAACAAAGATTTGACTGCACTAATCCCACTTTCTCGCGCTTGGTCCAGAACCCTGGAGGTTATGGCAGCGCAAATCAATATCGAAATACTTCTTAAATGTGACGTGCGTTTCTGACTCAACTACCACTTCGAGCAGTGATTTCCAGATTCCCACAACCGTCTGGGTGAAAAGGTTTCTCAACTCCTTCTGCCTCTCACCTTAAATCTATGCCCCATGGTTATTGACACTTGACCCCCCCCCACTAATAGAAAAAGTGCGTACCTATCCACCCTATCTGTGCCCTTCATTATCTTATGCACCTCTATCGGGTCCACCCTCAACCGTTGCTGCTCCAAGGGAAACAGCCCCAGCCTATCCAAACTCTCCTCATAGCTCAGACCCTCCACTCTAAGCAGCACCCTGACAAACCTCCACTGCACCCTCTCCAGTGCAATCACATCCTTCCCATAACTGCACGCAGTGTTTCAGTTGTGCCCCAACCAGCACTTTATGCATTTCCAGCATGACCTCCCTGCTCTTGTATTCTATGCCTCTGCTAGTAAAGGCACATTTTGGGTTTAGAGGGATACGGCACAAGGAAGTGTTGAGGGTTTTGGCAAAGGTTGGTATCATGACCGGTACAGGATTCGAGGGCCGAAGGGCCTGTTCCTGTGCTGTATTGTTCTTTGTTTGTTCTTTGTATCCCATTTGCCTCCTTAACAACCTTATCTACCTGCCCTGCCACCTTCAGGGATCTGTGAATATGCACTCCCAAGGTCCCTCTGATCTTCAGTACTATTGGGAACCCAGCCTATTGGGAGTCCAGTTTTGATGGCCCAGGGAATGTCCTTTGGAGACTCCAAGGGTAACAGCACGATGACAGGAAGAGAAGCGATTGCAGGATATTTTTTTGGCATGGCTTGTGGAACCAAATGAGTGAAGTCGTCCTGAACTGAAGCAATAGTAAAAATGGCTGTGGAGGGCACTGTCGTAGTTGACCATGTCAATGACCGCAGAGAAGTGAAGGCATTCAAGGAGAAATAGTGTGCCACCGTCATGGAGAGGCAGTGCTTTTTTTACATTAATAGTGAATCACAGAATCATAGAATTTACAGTGCAGAAGTGCTTTAAAAATGTAAATTGTTTTTGGTGCTAGCACCTCTAATATTCATACACATTACCACCTTGAGTTGAGAATCACATTGCCAACTAGGTCAATGGTTTTCAAAGTGGGGTCGCAATCCTCGGGTGGGTCGCGGGTTGTTAAAAAATTGATTTTGCAAAGATTCCCTGACTTTATTTCTCTGGGTCAATGAAATACATATTCTCTCTGCAGTACACGGTATGATTACATGAGGCAATATACAGGTCTATGTGCCTTGTATGTTCAATTGGCACCAATTTTCTTTCACTTTCTATTAAGTTGATTCACACTCTTTCTATGCGACACATCAAATGACAGGCTGCGGGTAACCCATGGATCATTTTGTCATCCAAAAGAGAGGTCCAGAGACACTAGTAGCCGATAAACCTACTGGCCAGGATCTCGCATCCAAATCTGCCAGCGAAAACGTTAGTTACTCCGCCGACTCCACAACACTATGAATAGAGCGCCTGAAATTATTTGGTCGCGTTAGTGAACCATTTCTTTAAAGTGGGTCCCCTGAAACAAAGTTTGGAAACCACTGAGCTGGATGATACTAAATAAGTGGTGGGTATGAATAGGCAAAGCAAGTGAGCTAAACAGTGGCCAATAACATTCAGTGAAGACATCGGACAAAACGAGTCTTAGGAATACATATTCTGTGAGTGATGTTGAAATAGACAACAGCGAAGTTGAAAGTGATTGTTTTAAAAAAACAACTTCATTTTCTTCCATCTTTCATGTCCTAAAGCACTTTCCAGTCAGTGAAATACTTTTGAAAAATACTCTCTTGTAGGAAATATAATTGCAGACTTCCCATGCAATGGTTCAGCCATCCCAGAGCAGCAGTCAACAAAGCAAACATAATTTTGTGATACATAAGCCCCACCAGGTCCACGGGGGAACCATTATCCATCTCCCCACAGGGCTTGTGGAGTACAAGCTTCCCCGGTCGTGAGCGGAGGCCCACTCAGCTGGGCCTCGTAAAACCCAGCATAAAAGCCGGCCCGAGCAGGGAGCGGCATCTTGTTTGTCCCAACGGGGACTGTGATTGGTATATGGTTACTGCCGTGGGCAGACTTTACATTAAAGGTAAATAAACCTTTATAATTCTTACTTCTGGCTTCCCTGGTCATTAAACTGGCGACAAAGAAAAACAAAACTCCGGACTCTGTTGCAAGATGCCCCCAGAAGATGACCGGGAAATTAAGGTTCAAAGATGCAGGGTTTTGGTAAATTGGAGGCTTTTGTCACAGGCCTGGAAGATTGGGCCCAATATGCAGAATGTATGAGGTACTTTTTTCAGCCGATTGGGCATTTTGGGAGAAGACCGGCAAACCGTGATCCTCTGAACACTTCTGGGGCCCCAACCTTCAGGATTATAAAGAGCCTTAACTGCTCCTGATTACAAATCATTTGATGAGTTAGTTGAAAATGAAATGAAATGAAAAAATGAAAATCGCTTATTGTCACGAGTAGGCTTCAATGAAGTTACTGTGAAAAGCCCCTAGTCGCCACATTCCGGCGCCTGTCCGGGGAGGCTGGTACGGGAATCGAACCGTGCTGCTGGCCTGCTTGGTCTGCTTTAAAAGCCAGCGATTTAGCTGAGTGAGCTAAACCAGCCCTGGTTGCACTGGTGCCTGACCATTATGATCCAAAGCCATCCCTTACAGGTTCAAGACGGCTTTGCGAACTCCAGGAATTGACCCGCTTCAGGCGCCTGGCGGAGCGCTGTGAGTTTGGGCCATCCCTTTCAGAAATGTTAAATCATTAGTCTTGCCTGTGCAATCAATAACACAGCTACGCAAAGGAAGCTGTTGGTGGAGCCCACATTAAATTTAAAGCGGGCCACTGAGTTAGCACTGTCCCACGAAAATGCTGAGAAAGGAGTACAGGAATTTAAAGGAAGAGCTTGGCGGTGGTATTTGGGGGTCAAGAAATTTCATCAGTATGGCTATAGGCGACACTTCATCGTTACAGACCACTCGCCTTTTGCTGGGCCTCTTTAAAGAGGACAAGGGGATTCCCCCCCCCCCCCCCCCCCAATAACATCGGCCGGATTCGTCTATAAGGTGGCCTCGACTACATCAAGGGCCGTTGTCGAGAAGTTGAGGTGCTATTTCAGCACACACGGGATCCCTGAGCACTGGTGACTGACAACGGAAACCCGTTCACGAGTGAAGGATTTGCAACGTTCACGAAGATGAACGGGATCCGACACACCAGAACCTCCCCATATTATCTGTCATCAAACAGCCTGGCTAAACAGGCGGCTCATGCATTTAAAAGAGGAATGAGGAAGCAGACCAAAGGCTCCCTGGACACGCAGCTGGTAAGATTCCTTTTTAATTACAGGATTATGCCACATGTGACAGCAGGGTAGCACCAAGGGAGCTGCTGATGTGCCATCGTCTCAGAATGGGTGGGAAAGGATAATAACAGCAAGATGCACAGAGACGGTATCATGACCATTGAACGCCAGGGCAGAATTTCCAAACAGGAGGCAAGATCTACATCCGCATTTTGGAGATGATGCACTTTTGCTCCCAGGGGTCATAGTGGAGAAAACAGGACCCTCTCATACAAAACCAAGTTCCAAGGGAGGGCCCCACGTAAGCACGTGGACCACCTAAAGGAGTGAAAGTCCACTCTACAGGATTGCCAGCCAGGAACGTCGATACCTCTGCCTTATCAGGAAACACGCCTCAGCCAGGGAATGCATCCAACTGTGGCCCAAAGACTGTGCCATCAGGATGATGATGACTCTGGCTCAGAAATGGACACAGAGGCGTCCATGCAGACAGACAGACAATGTTATGTCCAGGTACGGGATCCGGATGTTGGCCCTCCAGAAGCCGTCCAGGAAAAGTTGGTCAACCAACCGTTACACACAACCTGACCCAGACCCGCCAGAAAGTCAGCGGCACAAAAAGCCTCCTCAGGTGGTGGCAGAGGGGGAACTTTCAGACTGGGTGGGGCAGAGAGCAGGACAGTGAGATAACCTCCAGGGGGAAACCATTATCGAGTTCCCCATGAGGTTTGTGGAGCAAGAGCTTCCCCAGTAGTGGACATTGACCCGTTCAGCTGGGGCTTGCAAAATCGGCCTGAACAGGGACCGGCATGTTGGTTGCCCCGATGTGGATTGTAATACATATATGGTTACTGCCATGGACAGACTTTATGTTAAAGTGAAATTATTCTTTACCATTCCTGCTGCTGGCTTCCTTGATCATTAAAATAAGCAAAGCAATAAATGGCAAGTTGGAAGACGTCACACTAGAAACTGTACAG
Source organism: Scyliorhinus canicula (assembly GCF_902713615.1). NCBI lineage: Eukaryota > Metazoa > Chordata > Chondrichthyes > Carcharhiniformes > Scyliorhinidae > Scyliorhinus > Scyliorhinus canicula. The sequence continues at coordinate 204,915,463 of NC_052152.1, read as the reverse complement.
TTAAACCTCACCTTGTGTACTGAGTGCAGTTCTGGTCTTGGAGACGTCCTGTAAATTGTGCATTGAACAGCCTGAGAGCTAAATTTTAAAATGATCATCCTTCTTTTCAAATCTCTCCATGGCCTCCTCCCCTCGTCATCTTTGAAATCTCTTCCTGCACTAAAATCTTTTGAGGTCTTTAAGCACTTCCAATTCTGGCCCCCTTGTACATTCCTGATCACTCCACTATCAACAGCCAAACCTTCAGCGGGCTAGCGCCTTAGCTCTGAAATTCCCTTTGTGAGCTTCTTCACCACTTCTCCTTTGAGAAGCCTCTTAGAAACCTCCTCTTTAAGCAAGGCTTGGGTTGCTTGTCCTAATATCTAATTTTGTGGCTGTGTCAATAATAATGCTCCAGGGATTTACAGTGATAAAGACGCAATAGAAATCCAGGTTTTGGTGGTGTCGTCTCAAGGGACTGAGTTGTGAGGAAAAACTGCAGTGCCTTGAGTTTTTGACGCATGAGGGAAGGGGGCGAGGTGGGTCCAATCAGAGGCAAATAAGATTGTCCAGATATAGATGGGGGTAAATCCAAACAGCATAAATGGGACAGTCGCTCAGGAAAACACAGTGCAACAGCAGGAGAAAAACTTGGGGCTGATGTCATGAATACCTGACAGGAAGATCATGATGTCATGAATACCTGACAGGAAGCAGAGCAGTTTGTGTGAGAGACTGAATGAATGGCCTTTCTTATCTCTGTCTATGTTATCTTGTATCTATTCATTCTGTTGCTTTTGTTTCTTTTCAGAATTGCCAGTCTGAACAGGTTGTAGATTGGACAGTGAATTTAAATGACTATATCAGCTCAGATCACCTGCAGCAATATGACAGGTAAATATGCAAGGGCTGATTTCTGACTGAACCTTACAATGCATCCGGTTTGACAATTAGGATAATGGCGGGATTCAGTAGCGACGAGTATTGGAGTCTTTATTTATACTATGGATTTGGATTTGTTTATTGTCACTTATACCGAGGTACAGGGAAAAGTATTTTTCTGCATGCAGTTCAAGCAGATCATTTAGTACATAAGGTGTTCAGTATTCGGCTTAACATTGGCCCTTTGCTATCCTTCTGTATGCCTTTAGCATACTGAAATTATGACTCATTGCTCTGTTCCAATTCATTCCTTTTAGGACCTCAAATGAGCTTCTCAACTGTTCTCCTCGAGTTTATAGGCTTTTAAAATCCTAACTGGTTCACCAAGCCAGGCCCATCCTTTCTTTATTCACAAGATGTGGACGTCACTCTTTAAGCCAACCTTTTTTTTAAACATATATATATATATATATATATTTTTTTTTTTTGAATTAACTTTTCCAATTAAGGGGCATTAGTGTGGCCAATCCACCTACCCTACACATCTTTGCATTGTGGGGTGAGACCCACGCAGACACGGGGAAAATGTGTAAACTCCAACAGTTGACCCGGGGCCAGGATCAAACCCAGGTCTTTGGCGCCGTGAGACACAGTGCTAACCACTGTGCCACCACGTTGCCTCATTTAGGCCAATCATTATAGTCCATCCATGTTTGCCCTTGAGATTACTTTGATGAGCTTCCTTACATTGAATTTACAGTGCAGAAGGAGGCCATTCGGCCCATCGAGTCTGCACCGGCTCCTGGAAAGAGCACCCGACCCAAGGTCAACACCTCCACCCTATCCCCATAACCCAGTAACCCCACCCAACACTAAGGACAATTTTGGACAGTAAGGGCAATTTATCATGGCCAATCCACCTAACCTGCACATCTTTGGACTGTGGGAGGAAACCGGAGCACCCGGAGGAAACCCACGCAGACACGGGGAGAATGTGCAGTCTCCGCACATGCAGTCACCCAAGCCGTGAATTAAATCCGAGTTACTGGTGCTGTGAAGCCATAGTGCTAACCACTGTGCTACAGTGCTGCCCATTAGTGAAGATGATCAGTTTTTCCAACAATCTGGTAGTTTCATGGTTATTATTACGAAGATTATGGGCGGGATTCTGTGATCCTGAGGCTAAGTGTTGACGCCGTCGGAAAAGCCGTCGTGTTTCTCGACAGCGTCAACACGGCCTCAGGATCAGCAATTCTGGCCCCTACAGGGGGCCAGCGCGGCACTGGAGCAGTTCATGCCGCTCCAGCTGCTGATCCAGGCGTCAAATACGCGCCACAGGATCCGCGCATGCGCAGTGGCTTCCTTCAACGCGCCGGCCCCGACGCAACATGGCGCAGGACTACAGGGCCGGCGCCGAGGGAAGGAAGCTGCCAGCCAGAGAGGCTGGCTGCCGATCAGTGGGCCCCGATTGTGGGCCAGGCCATATCGGAGGCCCCCCCCCCCCCCCCCCCCCCGGGATTGGACACCACCCTCCCGCCCACAGGCCGCCCCCGGACCCTTCAACGCCGCGGTCCCATCGGCTAATAGGTGTGGGCGGCGCCACCAGACGCGGCGTTTTTACGGCCGCTTGGCCCATCCTGGGCTGAGAAACGGCGGGCCAGCCTCATAGAGCGGCCCCCCACCGGCACCGCGCCAATCATGCTGGTGCCAATTTGCTCCTCTGCGGAGAATCGCGTGCCAGCGTCGGAGCAGTCTGGCGCAATTCGCGCCAGTCGTGGGGATTCTCCAGCCCGGCCCCAGGCTGAGAGAATCCCGTCCCATGTTTTTACTCCAGATTTATTGAACTTAGTGAATTTAAATTCTCTGGCTGCTATAATGGGACAATATGAACATATGAATTAGGAGGAAGCCACTCAGCCCTTTGAGCCTAACCCGCAATCCAATAAACTCATGGCTGACCTGATTGCAACCTCAACTCCACATTCCCCCCTGTCTCCAATAACGTTTCACCCTTTGCTGATCCAGAATATATCCATCTCAGTATTAAAGATATTCAAAGACTGCTGCCATCACCTTTAGAGGAAGAGAGTTCCAAAGTATCTCAATCGTCAGAGAAAATATCTCTTTGCATGTGTGTCCTAAATGGGTGACTCATTAATTTGAAACAGTGACCCCTAGTTCTAGATTCTTCCAGAAGAGGAAAGAAACATCCTGTCCACATCCACTCTGTCAAGACCCATCAGGATCTTAAAGGTTACAATCATGTCACCTCTTATTATTCTAATCTGTAACAGATACAAGCCTAACCTGCCCAATCTTTCCTCATCAGACAGCCTGACCTATCCAGGTATTCGCTTGGTGAACTTTCTCTGAACTGCTTCCAACGGATTTACATCCTTCCTTTAATAAAGAGACCAATGCTGTATATAGTATCCAAATGTGGTCTCACCAATGCATAACCTCCCCAATTCCCCTTGCAATAAATGATAACATTGTGTTAGCTTTCCTAATTACTTGCTGTACCTATATATTAGTCTTCTGTGATTCATGCACTAGGACACTCAGATCCTTCTGCACCTCAGAACTCTGCAATCTCAGCACAGTTTAAACTGATACTCAAACCTCGATACATGCAACCTCCTTTGTTTAACATAAATATAACTAGGTTTGAATCTAACATTGCGCTCAAAACTTAAAGGTTCTTTTACAACAAGATTATTAATTAACCCATTTTCATTACGTAGCCCGTCCACTAGGTGGCTCCTCAACAAACTGCTCGAGAAACCCATCCCGAGCACATTTGAGAAATTCATCTTCCTCCGCATTAGTGCTCACTTGGTTTAACGAATCCACGTGCAGATTAAAGTCATCCATGATTACTGTGTTGCCCATTTGTTTTTATTCATTCTTCAGATGTTGGCGGTGCTGGCTGGACCAGCATTTGTTGCCCATTCCTAGTTGCCCTTGAACTGAGTGGCTTACTAGCCCATTTCAGTGGGGGAGCAGTGAAGGGTTAACCGCATCGCTGTGTCGGTCTGGAGTCACATGTAGGCCAGACCGGGTAAGGACGGCAGATTTCCTTCCCTGAAGGATATTAGTGAACCAGATGGGTTTTTATGACAATCAGCAATGGTTTGATGGTCATCATTAGACTTTTCAGATTTATTTTACCGAATTCAAATTTCACCATCATCCGTAATGGGATTCGAACCCAGGACCTCAGAGCTTCAGTCTGAGTCTGTGCTATATGACTCTCTCACCTCCTGATTAATGCCATGCCCCACGTTACCATTACTATTAGGTGACCGCTAAACAACTAACTAATGTCTGCTGCCCTTTGTTGTTTCTTTGCTCCATCCAAACAGATTCCCCATGTTGTTCTTCCGATCTGAAATCCTCCCTTACTGGCACTGATCCCTTCCCTTATTATCAGCGTGACTCCATCTTCTTTCTCTTCCTCTCTGTCCTTCCCAAATGTCGAATATCCTTGAATATTCACCTCCCAATCTTGGTCACTGTGCAGCCATGTTTCTGTAATGGCAATTTCTCATACCCATCTACCTCGATCTGTGCCTTCAGATAGTCTACCTTGTTGCAACTGCTGTACGCATTCAGGTAGAGTAACCTTAACTTTATCTTTGTGACATATATCTGCATTTGAAACATACACAACGCTTTGCATTGCTTCTCCCACATTCTAGTCCACCTACTACTTCCTGTTACCAATTTTACGTCCTTCCAATTTGAGCCACCTTTCAGGTTCCTTGGGCACATGGGGCAGGATGTCCTACAACATAGTAGGATCTGGTGTTCAGGATTTGCTTCCTTTTCTTTCCTTCGCTGCCGCCACTTCCTCATCATTCAGCCTTTGGACTCAACGCATGAATGCATCTTTTTGCGGACAGATTGCCGCCATTTTGAACCCTTGGTGGTAAGCTCCTCCCACTCATTAATCTCAATGCTACCACAACTCAAGAGGACCTTCAGAGTTTCTTGAAGCATTTTCTTTTTTCTCCCGTGAAACATTTGCCTTTTGAGGGTTGAGAAAACCTGGCCTGACGGGTGAGATGCTCTTGGTCCATCTAGACAAGTGTCCGGTCCATTGTAGTGGATTTTTCAGGGGTTTAGCCTGAATGCTTATGAAGCTGGCTTTAAGAAGGACACAGATGAGCATAGAACATAGTGCAGAAGGAGGCCATTCGGCCCATCGAGTCTGCACCGACCCACAAGCTCTCACATCCACCCTATCCCTGTAACCCAATAACCCCATCTACCCTTTTTGGTCACTACGGGCAATTTATCATGGCTAATCCACCTAACCTGCACGTCTTTGGACTGTGGGAGGAAACCGGAACACCCAGAGGAAACACACGCAGACACGGGGAGACCGTGCAGACAGTGACCCAGTGGGGAATCGAACCTGGCGCTGTGAAGCCACAGTGCTATCCGCTTGTGCTGCCCACAATCCTTATTCGACATCCTCCCATTGATCCAGAAGATTCAGCAGAAGCATTAGTAATGGAGTTTCTCTCGCGCTCTTATGTGTCACTGATACAGGTGGCACCGTAGCACAGTGGTTAGCACTGTTGTTTCACAGGGCCAGGGTCCCGGGTGTGATTCCCACTTGGGTCACTGTCTGTGCAGAATTGCACGTTCTCCCCATGTCTGCGTGAGTTCCTCCGGGTGCTCCGGTTTCCTCCCACGTGTCCCGAGAGACGTGCTGTTTGGTGATTTGGACATTCTGAATTCTCCCTCAGTGTACCCGCCGGAGTGTGGCGACTAGGTGATTTTTACAATAACTTTGTTGCAATGTTAATGTAAGCCTACTTGTGACACTAATAAAGATTATTATTACATAGTCAATATCTCACTGCGGTACAGGAGAATGGTGGAAACATCTTCTCTGTATTCCAGGTTTTTTTTGATGTGGTAAGAGCAAAGGGTAAGAGAAAAAAGCCATTCAGCCCATTGAATCTTCTGCATTTCTCTTTGATCATGCTGCACTGGCCCTCAACTCTGTTTTCTGGATATTCCTTGATAACTGGTATTAATAAAAAGAGAAGACTGACGTGTGACTTGATAGAGGTATGAAGTGTTTCAATAGGGTAGACTTTGAGATGGTTTCAATGTGGGACAATTCCAAAACTAATATAAAATTTTAATAAATGTGAGGTGGTCACAAATAAATCCAATAAGAAATTCAGAAGAAACGTCTTCACCCAGAGATTGGGAATAATGTGGAACTTGTTCCCACGTGGCATGGTTAAGGTGAGTAGTATAGGGAAAGCTAGAGATGGACACGTGGAGAAAAGAATAGAAGGTCAAGCTGCAATGGTGATCGAGTAAGGTTGGAAATGGCTTATGTGGAGCATCAGCACCAGTATAGAGCAGTTGGGCTGAATGGCCTGTTTCTATCTTGTAAAGTTCTAAGTTTAAAAAAAAGGCTGTTGATTTCAGTCTTGAATAATTTTACTTCCCCCCCCCCCCCCAGCCTCCATTGCCTTCTGGGAGAAGAATGTTCTGGATTTCCATACCCCTTTTGTGTGGAAAAAATGCTTCCTGATTTCACTCCAAATGGCTTGACTCTAATTTTAAGATAATTTTATCCTGAACACAGGAGTAGCTGTAAACTACGCCCCAGACCAGCTCCATTTTTTTTAATAGTTCCATGTTCTCTCCGGCTACCTGGGCTAAGTGGCAGTCCTTTTGACCTTTGATGAATTTTAACCAAAGTCCAAAGGATGTAAAGCTTTTAATATGTTCTCTCTGGGTGTTGAGGAGTATAATTAAAACACGGGAGGAAGGAAATGTTTTGATGCCTGAGCTGGCAAACTGGGGCTGAAAGGATCCCATCATTTGTAAGGAAGACAGATTGGCAGCAGAATAGCTGCTCCCGGCAGCACTGCAGCACCTAATGTCGATAGCTGTAATTTGCTGCGCTTGTCAGTAAGGAATGGTACTGCTGCATGTCAGAATAATTCCACTCCCAGTGCAGCCTGCTGATTTCTCTGCAACAGCTCCGGCTTTAACATTTTGACAGGTCGAGAATGCTGCAATCTGCCGGGCTGTTCGATATTAGGCTGGTTCTGGCAGCAATCCAGCAATCGGACAGCACGGTTTGACTTTCACTGGATCAAGACCCAAGAACAAGAGCACGTATGTCGTAAACGGCACTAGACAATTGGAAAAAGATAAAGGAAATTATTAACAATTTCTACAGCGCCTTTTCATAGCTGATGGGCAGCAAAGCCACTTGTAAAGCCAGCACAATGACAGTGCAAGAATGGAATGTGAGACCATCTTGGTCAAAACCAAGATCTGTCTTCAATCTTGCTGTATATGTTTTATGTGCCTTTAATCACTCAGTTCTTGTGCTGTACATTTCACATTTAATGACATTGTTCTCTAATAACACTGGATGCATACACACAAAGGAAACATGTTTGTTCATTCACCAGCAAGGGGCATCATGGCAAGACCAGCATTTATTGCCCATCCCTAATTGCCCTTGAAAAGATGGTAAGCTGCTTTCTTGAACCCCTGGAGTAGGTGCTGCAAAGATGCTCCCACGGGATTATTGGGAAGAGAATTGTCAACTCGGTGTGACAAAGGACATAGTCGCCCAAATAAGTGGGTCGATCCAGATCTGGCCTGTTTTCCATCTCCCACCTCTTTATTCTTTGGTGGTCCTACCTTCAGGCACCTAGGCCTTAAAGACCCCCTCCCGACTTCCGTGCCTGCCCCCTCTGTCCAAGCGCCTCTTCTGTTCGTGACATTACCCCCCCATCCATATGGCACCCACCTCCATGCCACATCCCCCCCTCCTCTGTACGTGGCCAACCCCCCCCCCCCCAAATTTGCCACGCCTCTCCCAAGACTAACTTTGTTCCCCACAGCTGCTCCCCATCCTCGGTCTCCCGTTCACTGTTGTAAAGTGTCTTTGCATCCTTTATTGTGTTAAAGACACTGGCTGGGATTCTCTGAAGCCCCGTGCCGTAACCGCGCTCGGCGCAGGGTCGGAGAATGGGCCGTCAGACCCGCGATCGGGTACGACGCCTTCCCGCGATTCTCCAGGGACCGGAGAATCGCCGCCAGTCGTGCGCGGTTGGCATGTCGTGGGTCGGGGGCCATGGTCCCCCCGGCGATTCTCCGTCGGCAACTGGCCGAGTTCCGGCCGGCGTGGTTCACTCGTGGTTCCACCCCGGCGGGCACTCGGAGTGGCGGCTGCAGACACAGTCCGCGGACGCCGTGGTGGGGGGCGGGGGGGGGGTCCGTCACTGGGGGAGGGGGGGGGCCTCCAGGACGGCCAGGCTTGTGATCGGGGGGGCCACCGATCAGCGGGCGTGCGATCTGGGGGGGGCCTATATTGTCAGGGCTGGCCCACTGTGTCAATCCGACATGCTGCGCGGCAGCCGCTGCAAGCATGCGCGGACCTGCGGCCGGAAGTACAGGGCCCCGTATCGGCAGCCGGTGCTGCATGGACTACTTCAGGGCCCAGCTAGCCCCCTTCAAAACGGAGAAACACTCTGGATCTTTGAGAAGAAAAGTCCAGAGTGATTTGCGCCCGTTATCCCATGGGCCTGGGAACATAGCCCCATTATCAGAGAATTCCCCCCACCATATAAATGCAGGTTGTCAGTGTTGTCTTGTTTTGCATTCGCAGTAGCAGGAAAATATTGCATGGATCAAAGGAACTCAATAAATGACCTGGGGCATAAACAGCTGATGGGGGTGGGGAGAAGGAAGATACAAACATTAAAAGAAAGAAGCCTTTTTTTCCAACAGACAAAAAATCGATCCTGTCTCGATGAGCTCAGAAAGAATCCTCCAATCTGAGGAAATAAGTAATTTGAGTCTTCCCCAGAGTTCTTCAAATGTATCAGAGACCTTGAGCTGAGCGGATAGTTGTGCACCTTTTACTCTACTCCTGTCAGTTTTAGAGAACTTGCGTTTCATCTTCCAGGATAATGGGCCTGTGGCGGTGGAGAATTTAGGTTTTTGTTGGTAGCAAAGGGTAATGACTGATATGTTTTTATGATTGGAGTTCTGCAGGGCCCAGTGTTAGCGCTCTGCTATTCGTGGTTATATATCATTGATTTAGATTTAAATGTGGGAGACATGATTAAGACGTCTGCAGATGATGCAAAAATCAATCCTTTTGTTGGAAGGTGTGAGGTTTTCATAATTACAGCAAGGATTACAAACCAAAATCTCTGCAATTGTACTTTCTTTCACGGTGGCAGAACAAGTTGAGAAGGCAGTTTAAGAAGACAAATAGCATCCTTGGCTTTATTAATGGAGTTCAAAAGCAAGGAGATTATGCTTATCCTTTATAAATCGCTGGCTAGTCCTCAGTTAGGCTATTGTGATCGATTCCGGGAACCACACTTTAGGAAGCTTTGGAGAGGAGGGTGCAGAGGAGATTTATTAGAAAGGTACTGGGGATAAGACACTTCAGCTATGTGAAGAAAGTACAGAAGCTGTTGTTCATCTCCTTGGAACCATGAAGAGAAATTTGATAGGGGTAATCAAAATCATGAATGGTTTTGATTGGAAACATAAGGCAGGGTTGGTGATAAGAGGGCTCAGATTTTTAATAATTGGAATAAGAACCGAAGAGGAGATGTTTAAACAGCAAGTTTGATCAGGAACATAGGAATTAGGAGCAGAAATTGTCCATTCAGCCCCTCGAACCTGCTCCGCCATTCAATCAGATCATGGCTGATCTCTTCCTGGTCTCAAATCCATCTCCCCACCTGTTCCCCATATATCTTTAACCTGTTTTTTTTATCAGAAATATATCTCCTCCTTGAAACCATTTAATGACTCAGACTCCACCGCACCATGGGGCAGCGAGATCCAGAAATTCACCACTCTCTGCGAGAAGTAGTTCCTCCTCATCTCAGTTCCAAATCTACCCCCTCTCAACCTATATCTGTGACCTCTCTTTCTAGATTGTCCCACAGGGGAAATATTTGGCCTGGGTTTACTTTATCAATCCCTTTTAATATATTTATATACCTCGATCGGATCCCCTCTCATCCTTCTAAACTCCAGCGAGAATAAGCCCAAACTGTTTAATCTCTCCTCGTACGTCAACCCCTTCATCCCCGGAATCAATCTGGTGAGCCTCCTCTGACCTGCCTCCAATGTCACCACATCTTTCCTCAAATAAGGAGACCAAAACTGGACACAATACGCCAGATGTAGTCTCACCATCACCCTATTGTCGTGACCTGGAATGCAGATTCATTAATAGCATTCAAAAAGGAAATTGCAGGGCTAGAGGGAAAGAATGTGGGCCGTGGGACTAATTGGATAGCACATCCAAAGAGTGAGCACAAGTATGATGGGCCAAATGGCCTCCTTTTGTACTGTATCATTCTAAGACGATATTCAAGTCACTCTCCTCAATGGTACAAATGCATCCCACAGTTGTTATTATCCTCATTTATCAAGAATTTTTTGACGCTCAAATGAGAATGTTTTTCTGCCTCTTCTCCAAAACAGAGTCTTCAAGAAGGAAGAGGAGTTGCGGAGGCATATTGAATCAACAATAGTTTCTCCTTTAGTTGGCACGAAACAGAGGGCTGGAGGAGGGCCACAGAAAGGAAAGAAGCCAGTTCATCCTATTCCAGGTGCTCAACCACACAGAGACACCAACCCATTCTCCATTCCACCCAATGCACCACAGAGGCAGCCCCCCTGGTGAGTAGGGAATCTCTTTACTATTAAAGAAGGTGGGTCAGTGGATGCACCCAACCTTTCAGCACAAAATAAGGTTGGCAAAGAGAGAAGACGATTCTATAAATTGCAGCATTTTAAAGAATGATTGCCTTTATGCAGCATCCGTCATGACACCAATATCCCAAAGCACCTTACAGCCGATGAAGTACTTTGAGGTGTCATGTTACGACACCCTGGGCTAGAGCGCGGTCAATTCCAACCCCACTTAACCCAGTCACAATACAAGTCAATTAACCAATAATTATTAGGAAAATATCCAAAGTCTTTGGGCCTTGGCTGCCCAATAATTACAGTCACCAGGTTTGTAAATGTAAACACAATTACTGTTTCTTTATAACTATCATGGAATATAACTGGTTAATGACAAACTAATACCTAATACCCACTTTACCCTCCAATCTCTGCACAGGCACAAGACAGACAGACACAGAGGGGTGGAAAGGGGTAAAAATCACAAGTGGAGGGAATCATAGAATCATAGAATTTACAGTGCAGAAGGAGGCCATTTGGCTCATCGGGTCTGCCCCGGCTCTTGGAAAGAGCACCCTACCCAATGTCCTCACCTCCACCCTATCCCCATATCCCAATAACCCCACCCAACACTAAGGGCAATTTATCATGGCCAATCCACCTAACCTGAACGTCTTTGGATTGTGGGAGGAAACTGGAGCACCCGGAGGAAACCCACGCAGACACGGGGAGACCGTGCAGACTCCGCACAGACAGCGACCCATTGGGGAATCGAACCTGGGACCCTGGCGCTGTAAAGCCACAGTGCTATCCTCTTGTGCTACCGTGCTGTCCCAGAAGAAATAGTCTTTGCTCCATATGATGGTTTTAGCACACTTTTCTTCACAACGACCTTGCAGATTAAAGACTTTGGTTTGCAGCCTGTAATGGTCTTCTTTATTCTTTCACACTGTTCAAACTTTACTTTCAATTTGAGGTTTGTCCTTGGACCTCAGTAGGTTCAAGAGTGCAGCATCCGCAGGCTATCTGGAGAGAGACAGCCCACACAGTAGCCTTCTGGAGACAGGTATCTGGATCTTTCTGGAGCGAGTAAGTTGGATCTTTCTTTCACCATGTTGCCAGAATCAAAACTCAAACCAAACTCAAACCTTGGACTCTGGTAAGCATTCCAGTGGAATAGGATCCAATCACCACGTGTTACCGGGCAGAGCACAGCCATTTGGGCCAATCAATTGGCCATCAGCTAATCAATCGAACCGAGTCACAACGATTCTCTCTGTCTCTGATGCCAACCAGTCTGCAGCTTCTGTTCAAACCAGCACAGTCTTCAATTCTTCCTGTTTGAACTAAAGACACAGCTTCTTGCCGAAAAGTAACATGTCCATTAATCAAACATGGATCAAAAATGTATCGGCCAAAGTAAAAGAAAGAGGAAATAGGCGAATATGCAGGAAGGACCCTTAAAGTAGCCGTTGTCATACCATAGGGAAACATGGCCACCAGTTTGTGCACAGCAAGCTCCCACAACGGGAGAACCTCCTCTGCTCTTTGAAAAGTAACATGAGAACTTTTAAGTCCACATGAGAGTGCAGATTGGACCTTGATTTCACCCCTCCTCTGAAAAGAGACATCTTCAACAATGCAGCACTCTCCCAATATTGCACGATATTGTTAGCCTGAATTATACGCACATGCTTTTGAAGTGTGGCTCGAACCCACGGCCTTCTGACTCATAGCTGAAAGTTCCAGTATTAGGTAAGGAAGAAACAACCTTTTATTTAGTACCTTCCGCGTTCTGAGGAAGTCTCATTAAATTTTCATGATGAAGATGCTGCTCTCTCTGGTACTCCTATCCCACAGGATGTCTAGGTTTCTCAAAATCTGTGGCATTTGCAGTGGTAATATCTTAGCGAGGTGGGGGGGGGGGGAGAAGGGTTACAATTTCAATCATAGAATTTAACCGCACAGAAGGAGGCCATTCAGTCTAACGTGCCTGTGCTCACTCTTTCGACAGAGGTAGATCATTCTAGTTTTTAATGTGAAAAGAGAATGTGCTCTTGATTTGAACTCCATGGGGCTGATATTTATTTCCATGCTGCACACGTCCACTCCTGGCAACGAATTATCTCATTATTGTCTGGTCGGGTTCATCACAAGTCAACAGAAGAGGGAGTTCTGGTCAATATTTTGTGTGTAGTGACAGTAATGTGGGACAGTCCTCTGACAGAGGAAGCTCGGTGACCACCCCAGGAGGGGTTGTATGCTTTAAACTGCAGGAGTGGGAAAGGGCGATGGGAGATGCGACACTGTTTCTCTGAACAACGAAAGGTAAAGATAAGCAAGTGAGTTAGCATTAAAAAAAACCAAGGACATCAATGACAAAACTGGCAAGGCCTCGAACACAATTCGAAATGAGAAGTGACCAGATAAGAAGGCAGAGCAAATAGAGTGCCGGAACTTGCTGCCTCTTCTGGGTGAAATTGATGCCTTTGGAAAGGTACTGAATCAATAGCAGTTGGGGAAGTGGACTGCAGCTTGTAGAGCTCTGTTTGATTCACACACGAGTTAAGGAAATGAGTGTGTGAGGTGCGGGGGAGTCTTGTGTTTGACATTGTCATAGATACTGTTGGAAGGAATGTTTTGATTGGCCAGTGGCCTTTCCTGTTACCATACACAGTGGAATGTTGACAGGGTACAATCAGCAGAGTAAGCCTTCCTTGGCACGGCCCCTGAATATATTACACTGCAGTTATGATGATTCAATAAATTACTGTTACAGGAAGAAAGACGAGCATTTATATAACATTTTCACAGTGTGATGATCGCCCAGCCCATAAAATACTTTTAAAGTGTCGTCAAGGTTGTAATGCAGAAAACGCAGCTGCTAATTTGTGCACAGCAAGCTCCCACAAACAGCAATGTTATAATAATCAGCTAATCTGTTTTAGCGATGCTAGCTGAGGGATAAATATTGGACAGTGATGAGGAGAACACATGGAGTCTTCAAAATGGCGCCACCAGATATTTTATACCAACCTAAGTTGACAGGCAGGGCCTCCGCTTAATGTAAACTTGGATAGTGCAGCATTCTTGTAACCGGCACTAAGTTTCACTGTAGGATTTGTGCTCAAGTGTTTGGAGTGAGCTTTAAATCCACAAGCTACTGACTCGAAGACAACCCACTGAGCCATGGTTTTGCACCTTGAGGGAAATGGAATTGAACATGACTTCAAAGCATCTGTGACAGTCGAGTTGTATGGAGTCATAGGTTAAATTTCATGAAAGACAACCTTGCGACTGATATCAGGGAGGGGAGGTAGTGCCCCAGTGGTATTGACACTGGCCGATTACTCTAGAGATCCACACTAATGCTGTGGGGACCAGGGTTCAGATCCCACCACGGTAGATGGTGGAGTTTGAATTCAATAAAAATCTGGAATTAAATGTCTTAACAATGACCAACATTGTCGATTGTTGTTAAAACCATTTGTTTCACTAATTCCCTTTCGGAAAGGAAATCTGCCGTCCTTACCTGGTCTGGCCTACATATGACTCCAAACCCACAGCAATGTGGTTGATTCTTAAATGCCCTCCAGCAGTGCCGAGCAAACAACTCCGTTATACCGAACGGCTCCAAAGTTTCAACGGGATAAAACTGGATGGACCACCCGATGTCAGCTCAGCACCGGAAATGACAACTGTAAACTCAACCCTGTCGACCCAGCAAAGTGCTCGTCCGAGGGTTTGAGCCAAAATTGGGAGAGCTGTCGGTCAGATTAGTCAAGCAGCAGCCTGACATTGTCATACTCGCACATAATCATACCTTACAGACAATGTCCAAGGTGCCATCTCTGGATACGACCAGTTCCACCGGCAGCACAGACCCAACAGAGATGGTGGCACAGTGGTATAAAGTTGCCCTGAGAGTCCTCATCATCAATTCCACATCATGAAGCCTCATGGCATCGGGACAAACATGGGCAAGGAGCACCCCCCCCCTCCCCTCCCCAGCTGATTAATCAGTACTACACCATATTGGACACCAGCTGCAGGAATCACGAAGGGTGGCAAGGGCACAGAAAGGGCTCTTTGGGTGGGGGAGTTCTGTATTCAGAAATGGCACAGTGGTTGCTATTGCCTCACAGCACCAGGGATCTGGGTTCAATTCCGACCTTGGGTGACTGGAGATATGCACCTTCTCCCCCTCTCTGCGTAGGTTTCGTCCGGGTGCTCTGGTTTCCTCCCACAGTCCAAAGAGGTGCAGGTTAGGTGGATTGGCCATGGTAAATTGCCCCTTGGTGTTCAAAGATGTACTGGTTAGGTCGGTTTGCGGTGATAGGTTAGAGGAGTGGGTCTTGGTGGGGTGATCTTTCGGAGGGTCAGTGCAGACTCGATGGGCTGAATGGCCTCCATCTGCACTGGAGGGATCTTATAATTCTATGAGATGCTCAGCGGCACCACTACTGACCGAGTTCTCGAGGACACAGCTGCTAGGCTGAGCTGCAGAAAGGTGAGGGAACCAACAAGAAGGTAAAAGATGCTTGACTTCATCCTCACCAATCTTATCTGCTGCAGATGTATCCGTCTATGACAGTATCAGTAGAACTGACCTCCACACAGACCTTGTGGAGATGAAGTCCTGCCTTGAGTATACCCTCCATCATGTGTGATACTGTCAATGTGCTAAATCGGATAGATTTTGAACAGCTACAGCAACCGAAAACTGGATAACCATGAGGTGTTGTGGGCTATCAGCAAGAGCAGAATTATACGCAACTCAATTGGTAACCTCTTAGTCTGGCATGTCCACCACTCTATCATTACCAAAAGCCAGAGGATCAACCCTGGTTCAGTGAGTGTAGGAGAGCATGCCAGGAGCAATACCAGGCATACCTAATACTGGGGTGTCAATCTGGTGAAGCTACAACACATGACTATGTGCATGAAAAACTTCATAAGCAGAAAGTGATAGACAGAGCTAAACAATTCCATAACCAACAGACCTAAGCTCTGCAAATCCAGTCCTGAATGATGGTGGACAATTTAACAACTCACTGGAGGAGGAGGCTCCACAAGTTTCCCCATCCTCAATGACGGAGGAGCCCAGCACATCTGTGCAAAATGTAAGCCAGAAGTGGATGATCCATCTCGGTCTTATCCAAAAGCCTCCAGCATCACAAATGCTTGTCTTCAGACTATTCGATTCAGCCCAAGGTGATATCAAGGAACACTGAAGACACTGGATACTGCAACGGCTCTGGACCCTGACAGTATTCCGGCAATAGTACTGAAACCTTGTACTCCAGAACTTGCCATGTCCCTCGCCAATCTGTTCCAGTACAGCTATAACATTGGCATCTACCCGACAATATGGAATATTGTCCAGGTTTGTCCAGTACACACCAAGCAACCCAGACAATTAACCCCCAATCAGTCTCCTCTTGATCATTTGGAAAGTGATGGAAGGGGTCATCAACAGTGCTGTCAAGCAGCACTTGCTGAGCAACAACCTGCCACTGACACTTGGGTTCCGCCAGCGCCAGCTCCTGACCTCTTTATAGCCTTGGTTCAAACATGCACAAAAGAGCTGAATTTAAGTGAGGTGAGAGTGATTGCCCTTGACATCAAGACAACATTTGACTGAGTTTGGCATCAAGGAGCCCGAGCAAAACTGGAGTCAATTGGAATCAAGAGGAAAACTCTCCGCTGGTTGGACTGATACCTCGCACAAAGGAAGATGGTTGTGGTTGTTGGGAGTCGGTCATCTCAGCAGGAGTTCCTCAGGGTAGTGTCCTAGGCCCAACAGTCTTCAGCTGCTTAATCAATGACTTTCCTTCCATCATAAGGTTAGAAGTGGGGATGTTTGCACAATGTTCAGCACCATTCACAACTCCTCAGATCATGAAGCAGTTCATGTCCAAATGCAGCAAAACCTGGACAATATCCAGACTTGGGCTGATGAAGTGGCAAGTTACATTTGTGCCAGGTAACGCCATCTCCAAACCTCTCCACTTCTTTCCCCTTTTAGAATGCTCCTTCAAATATTACACGTTGACCAAGCTTTAGATCACCTGTCCTAATAGATTCCTCTTTGCATCAGTGTTTCATTCCTGTCAATCACCTTGGAACATTTTGCTACATTAAAGGAGCTATTTAAATGCAAGTTGTGTTGTTAAATGGGAAAATATCAGAAAATGTGACAGTCCCTGGAGGAACATTAATTCAGCAAAAGGATGAAAGACTTCCCTTTGTGCTAAAATTTATATAATTGAAGTTATATTTCTTCTACCCTTTAAATGGATGAACTGGCCCTTATGTGGCAGGTATCCTGAATAGAATTAAGTTTTATACTCCTGACCAGGTGTGAGCTGTATCATTGCAATAAATGGCAGGTTTTTCCCCAGCTCTCTCAATCTACGCCAGCTAGGCTTGCAATGCTTTTGAGGCTGTCAGCTACCATGATTATATAATCATTCATTTATCCATCTCTTTCTGCAATCTGTGCCTTCTCTGGAGTCAGACCCAAGCCACCTCCAGGCTAGTGCAATTTGTTATGGCCTGCCTGTTGCAATTACAGTCAGTGCAGTCGTGTCCCATTTCTACCACAAGGTGAGGCTTTTCACGGTGGTTCTTGAAACTATTGGCTCGTATCCGGGACTGCTCTATCTTTTGAGTTTCAAACCTCTTGTTAAGAATTTCTAACAAGGAAAACGCAGGCTTTGAAACGAAATACTTCCATATTTGCAGATTGCATGGGAAAGAAAGACTTGCATATATATTTTGTAATACAAGAAACAGAGCACACAATTTGTGCATAGGAAGATCCCACATACAGCAATCAAATAAATGGCCAGATGACCTGTTTTGGGGAACTGAATAGACATATTGCAGTGAGATATCTTGTGTCCACATGGCGGACAGACAAGGCCTTCAGTTTTGTGTTTAATCAGTAAGACAGCACCTCCAAAGGTATGTGACTCTCTGCAATGGAGTGGCAACCTTGATTTAGTGCTCTTGAATCCACAACCTTGCGGCCTATAGTCAAGAAAGCTACCCATTGAGGCTGATGCCTAAATGCAAGAGAGCTCTCACTGCTTGTTATTATGTAATTAATTGTTAGTTTTTGTACACTGTGTAACTGTGTGACCATTTGAATGCTGCGTTACTTCTGTCCCCCTGTATGTGTTTCGTTCACATTAAAAAAAATCCTTTGTGGTGAACATTATAGAATACTAGGTGTGATTGGAAGTGTCCTTAACAGGCAACACTAGGATGAGAGATCTGCTCCTGTGCGCACACCTTTTGAAAACAAGTTCTTTATTTTAAGGTTTCCATATGTTGATTCTTCCTGTCAAGCATTTTTAGAATTTGTTGTCAAAACTGTTGGAGAGGAGCGAGGAGACTTGTTTTTACGCTGTGAGGTGTTGTGATCTGGAATGCATTGCCTCAGAGGATAGTGGAACCAGATTCAGAAGTAAATTTTAAAAGTGAATCAAATATGGGAATAGAGTAGGGAAGTGGAACGAAGTAGATTGCTGGTTCAGAGAGATACGATGGATTGAATGGTCGACTTTCATGTTGTAAAGTGTTGATTCGTGTTAACACTCTGTTCTTCATGAGGGAACATGGGAAACTTAGATGACTCCTATTATAATTGCCAGCTAAAGTGGAAGCTTGTGTAATTGAAGGCAAATTATTGACCTTGTTAAAAAATCGACTGAGCGGGAAGAGAGCGAGAGACAGATTGTAATTAGTGGTGTCCTGCAAGGATATGTATGCTGAGGCTTCAAATAATTACCATATTTATTAGCAGCTTAGATGATGAAAGAGAAAGGCGCGTATCCAGGTTACCGACAAAGATAGGCAGCACTGTAAGCAGTGTAAATGGAAGCAAGTGCATTTCAATGCAGGTTTAATGTCCCATCTGAAAGACGGCACCTCTAACAGTGCAGCACTCCCTCACTTTCTACATTGAAGTGTCACCTTGAATTAAGAGGCCAAATCCTGCAGGGAGGGATCGAGGCCAACGACCTCCTAGTTCTAAGGCACGATGTGACAATGTTACACCCACTGAATCAAAGCGAGTACTCAACTAGGACAGATACTTGGCTTATGTGTCAGAGAGCTGCTCGACCCAGTAAAAGTCAAGTTTGAGGAAAAAGTGTTTAAAACTGATTAAATAATCTACCTGTGTGACCTGCAGCCCCCAAAATCTGCCTTCACTCAACTTTATGGCTGTTCAGCAGCAGCCTAATGCCTGATATTTAGTGTTGAGCTTGAGTTAACTTGCTGCTTGTGGTTTAGCAGTAGTGTATAACTCTCGTGTTTACACAGTATTGTATTGCAGTTTGCTAGCTGTTTAAATCAGTCCTACAGAGATTAAATGAACCAGTTTTCAGTTTTATCAGGATTGGTATCATTTAAATTCCATGGACAGTGCTTCAATAAATTGATTTCTTTTTAATGAGCTTCTATAACATTACTATGGCAATGCAGCCTCTGCTGTTTAAAAAAGGTAAGTTTATGCACTGTTCTAATTAATTAGATTCATTGAATAAGCCCAGATGTGTTTAGTGCATGGCCCTTGCTTTGATGGATTGTGCACACTGCTGCCCTTGGCCTGTGACTTGAAAATTATCATCAGCGTCCTTATTTAAATGTTTTTCTGAATGCCATTTAGGAAGCACATTTCTGAAATAGTTGCATGCTGCATTTTTAGTTCAATATTATGATTTATGCACAAAAGATCCTTCTGTGCAAGCTCCAAATACCCTCTCCAGATGGAAGTTGAAAGGCAAATAAATGACTGATGAGGTGTCACTTGGGGCTCAGTGGGTAGCACATTGAGATGACGGATTCAGATCCCTCTCCGGAGACTCAGGCACAAATTCCCGGCGAATACTTGCAATGCAATCCTGAGGAAGCGCTGCATTGTTAGAATTCCTGACATTTGGATGAAACGTTAAAACAAAGGTTGTTTCTACACGCTTGCTTGGACATAAAACATCCCATTACAGTGGCCAATATTTATCCCTTTACCACATCAGCTAAAGGGATGACCTGATCATATTTTTAAAATAAATTTACAGGATGTGGACGTCACTGGTTAGGCCAGCATTTGTTGCCCATCAGAAGGTGTTGATGAGCTGCCTATCTGGAACCACTGCTGTCCCTGAGGTGTAAGTACACCCACAGTGCTGTTAGGGAGGAGTTCCAGGATTTTCACCAGTGACAGTGCAGGAACGGCGATATGTTTCCAAATCGATGTGCCAAGGACCCAGGTTCAATCCCGGCCCCAGCCCACTGTCCACGTGGCGTTTGCACGTTCTCCCTGTGTCTGCGTTGGTTTCGCCCGCACAACCCAAAGGTATGCCTGGTAGGTGAATTGGCCACTCCAAATTGCCCCTTAATTGGGAAAAAAAAACAATTGGGTTCTCTAAATATATATATTTGTTTAAATTCCAAATCGGGGTGGTGAGTGACTTGGAGGACAACTTCCAGGTGGTGGGGTTCCTGCGTATCTGCTGCTCTTCCCCTTCGACATGGCAGTGGCCGTGGGTTTTGAAGATGCTGCCGAAGGAACCTTGGTGAGTTACTGCAGTGCATCTTGTAGAATAGATGGTCACACGGCTGCCATTGTTCATTGGTGGTGGAGGGGTGAATGTTTATGGAAGGGGTGTCAATCAAGAGGGCTACTTTGTCCTGGATGGTGTCGAGCATCTTGAGTGTTGTTGGAGCTACACTCATCCAGGCAAGGGAAGGGTATTCCGTTACACTCCTGACTTATGGCTGTAGGTGGTGGAGAGGCTTTGGGAGGTCAGTAAATGAGTTACCCTACATAGAGCTCCTATCCTTTGACCTACCCTGGTAGCCACAGTATTAATATGGCTAATCCAGATCAGTTTCTGATCATTGGTGACTCAGGATGTTGATTATATGGGGATTTGGCGCTGGTAATGCCATTGAATGTCAAGGGGCAATGGTTCGACCCTCTCTTGTAGGAGATGGTCATTGCCTGGCACTTGTGTGGTACGAATGTAACTTGCCACTTGTCAGACCAAGCCTGGATATTGTCTAGGTCTTGCTACATTTGGGCATGGATTGCTTCAGTGTCTGAGGAGTCACGAGTGGTTATTGGTTGGAGCTTGTTGTGTGCAAGCTTTTGCCGCAATTCCTACAGTACAAGAGTGAATGCACTTCAAGAGTATTTCTTTGTCTTTAACCTCATTAGGTTTGCAACCTAGGTTATAGAAGACTTGTAGAAATATATGTTATTTCTTTCTCGCACTGGCTCATGCAAGGATTTTGATGCTTGGTGGACAAGTCAGCAGGACCGGATGAAATGCATTCGCGAATACTGCGGGAAGTAAAGGTGGAAATTGTGGAGGCCCTGGCTATAATCTTTCAATCCTCCTTAGATACAAGGGTGGTGCCGGAGGGCTGAGAATTGCAAATGTTGCACTGTTTGTTCACAAAGGGTGCAAAGACAAGCTCAGAATATACAGGCTAGTCAGTTTAATCTTGATTGTGGAATACCTTTTTGAAACAATCTTTAACACTCGCTTGTATAAATGTGGGTTAATTAAGGAAAGCCAGCACAGAGTTTTTAACGGTATTTTGTGATGGATGTAGGATTGTATAATATGCAGTGAGGGCTAAAAGTTTGGTTTAAAAGACAGACACTTTGACTACAAAAGGGATAATTAAAGCATTGTAAAAGTTGGGCTTATGGGAATTTGTTTATATGACTACGGTTCCCTGGGGAGTAGATACTTATAGACATTGTGTTTGGCCTTAGATGATGTCAGTAATGGGAGGAATGAGAGGTATACTGGTAATTGTAAACTATATTTCTGTCATGTTAAAGTTAATAATAGTGTTAGTAATAAAGTTTGCTTCATATACCACATCCCTATTTGCGTGTGGAATCTGTCCTCGAGCAAAGTATCCTTTCCTCGCAGTTTTACAAATTAAATAAAGTATTGAGGTGTCTGTCCATTATTCCAGCAACTGTTAGGGTCTGATCCGGGATTATAATAATTTTGTGTTTCATTAACTTGATTCAGTTTTTGATGATATCATGGAGGTTTGATAAGGGTAATACAGTTGGTGCGGTGCAGTGAGGAGCGGAGGGACACCCTCTTCCCCACGGTGGCCACTGACTCAATCCTACCATCCTGAACACTGCCTGGGAGGTGGTGGCAGAGGCAGTCAGCGCTGCCAGCCTCACCAGGAGGAGGCAGCTGGTGATCCGGAGGGGTGAGGGTCACTGGTGAGGCCTCTGCCCTGAGAGGGGTGGAAAACCAGGGAGGGGCCCCAAAGGCAACAGTGCAGGTGTCCTCTGGTTGGGGTGAGCTCTGCTCGTCCACTGCTTCCTCTGCGTTTCTGAGGAGTGTCAACACCTGGTGGGCCCCTGATTGAGCTTGACCACACCTACCCCCTTGATGATACAGTTGGGGATGAGGTTGTCCAGAGGGGCGGTCTGGGTGGGCTCCCAGATCACCAGAGGCTCTCTGAGCATTCAAAGGATACAGTGTGAGCAGCCTGCAGCCTGTTAAGTAGCACCAGAGTGATGCATTTAAATACAGAATGCGGCAATGGCAGCCTGAGCCAGGACACCCTGAACCCGAGGGGGACACCCCAAGTCCACCAACTCAGCACTGAGTTCTTCCCCGCGAGTACCCCGGCCCCAGCAGGCACCCCCCACCCAGCAAGTCTAACAATTTATGAGGCTTTTTCAGAGTTTCTTTTAGCCTCCGGCTCCCCCTCTATAGCCATGGTGCCCAGGTCCTGCTTGTAAATACATGCACTAATTCCAACGGGGTTGACAAGGAAATAATCTTTTTATGTAGCTAGTGGTTAAGATCTGGAATGCACTGCTTGAGAACGTGGTACAGGCCGATTCAATTGCATCTTTCAAAAAGGCATTAGATAAATCTCTGAAGAGGAAAGATTTGCAGGGCCAAAGGGAAAAGGCAAAGCAGTGGGATTTGCTTTTTGCAGACAGCTGACATGGACATAATGGGCTGAATGGCCACTTTCTGCGCCCTAACCATTTTATGATACCCTACATGCCGTTTTGAAACAGGCCTTCGAACCCTATGCAGTAAATCATTCTGACTGTAGGTATAGGCACTCCAATTACTGGCTTCTGGAGCTGACAAGTTAAGTTGGTTCTATCGTCTCAATAATTTATCACTTTTGAAGAGCTCTCAGTGACAGAATCCATTTTGTACACTATAAGGTCCACAGACAAAGATAAGATAAATAACCAAGCAATTTGGTCTGAGCAAGAGCACTGGTCAGGAGACGGTGCCGGGGGGGGGGGGGGGGGGGGGGCTGAGTAACGACCAGCTCTTTTGAGTAGTGGCCTAATGATGACACCTCTGACAGTGCGTCACTCCCTCAAAGTTGTAACAAGTGCTGGCTCATCACTAGTTGGGTGTGCTGCATTACTTTTGTTGTAGGAATGTTGCTTTACTGTGTCCCTTGCCCCCAGTATTATGCCTGAGGCTTTGTTTTGCCAAGAACCATTTATTTCCTTATAGGAATTCATGTTCTGTGGAAGCTGAATTCAGTAACTTGTATAATTGGTTTGAGGTGTCGCAGATAACAGCTGAACTGTTTATCATTTTAATAGTTTGTGTTCTGGAGGTTGCAGCTGTTGTATTTAATGGCTGATGGTATTATTTCAGTACATATAGGGTTATATATCTGTGTGTGTATATATGTGTGGACACTCAATTCAGCCCAGTGCTGAGGGAATGCTCTGTACTATCGGAGTTGATGTCTTTCAGATATGACATTAAACGTGGCCTTCTCAGGTAGACATAACATGGCACTATTTCAAAAATTAGAGCAGCTAAGTTACTTCCAGCGTCCTGGACAACGTTTATTCTTAACCCAATTATCTAAGCTTGATGACATTGCAGTTTGTGAATTCACAAATTGGTTGTACTGTTTCCTAAATTATAACACCGATCATACTTCAAAAAATATGAATTGACAGTAAAGTGCTTTGGGATATGCTGAGTTAATGAATCACGCTATATCAATGCAAGTTCTTTTTCTTTGATTTTTAAATGAGACATTTCTGCCAAAAACAAAATAATCAGATAAGATTCCAGGGCAGTGTGTGCCCTGGCCATGAGCTCCAGCTGTGAGCATCCTGCCTGGTGGCTCCCCAATTAAAATGATGACTAGCAGGAACAAATACATTAGGGGCTGGTTTAGCACACTGGGCTAAATCATTGGCTTTTAAAGCAGACCAAGGCAGGCCAGCAGCACAGTTCAATTCCCGTACCAACCTCCCCGAGCAAGTGCCGGAATGTGGTGACTAGGGGCTTTTCACAGTAACTTCATTGAAGCCTACTTGTGACAATATGCGATTTTTCATTTTTTAATTTCATTTAAAAATTAGAATTATTAACAAACTACTCTGCATACCTTACACTTTGCTTGGTCAGTGAGAATAGATGTTTCCGCAGACTGGGCAGCTGCAAGGAGTTTGTTAAATGAGGGAATGGTAAGTCATCTGAATTGATTGCAGCCTGATTTTCCCGTCACATTCTGGAATGATTACTGGAGGAAATATTTGCAAGGTTATGGGAAAAGAGGAGTGAGACTAATTGAATCGCGCTGTCAAATAGCTGCCACAAGCACGATGGGCTGAATGGCCTCTGAACGCTGTATCATTCTCTGATTTTGAGGCACCTCCGGTAGTCACAGGGATTTTCCCCACAGTGACCAAGAACTGAAAAGAAAACATAAAACAAGGAAACAAACTTGCATTTAGAGAGCATTTTTCCTGACCCCAGGACATCCCAAAGCATCTTACAGACAACAAGATCACTGTTGTTATCGGAAACAAGGCATCCAATTTGCACACAGTCAGGTTCCACAAACTGCAGTCTGCTTCAGTGATGATAGTTAGGAGGATAAATATTGTCCAGCGACCAGGAAGAGCTCTTCTTCAGACAAGTGCCACAGAATTGTTTGCATCCACTTGGGAGGACCGCGGCAATGATAGTTCTACCACTGCTACCTCTGCCAGTGCAGCACTCCCTCAGTACTGACCCTCTGACAGTGCGGCACTCCCTCAGTACTGACCCTCTGCCAGTGCGGCACTCCCTCAGTATTGACCCTCTGACAGTGAGGCACTCCCTCAGTACTGACCCTCTGACAGTGCGGCACTCCCTCAGTATTGACCCTCTGACAGTGAGGCACTCCCTCAGTACTGACCCTCTGACAGTGCGGCACTCCCTCAGTACTGACCTTCTGACAGTGCGGCACTCCCTCAGTACTGACCCTCTGACAGTGCAGCACTCCCTCAGTACTGACCCTCTGACAGTGCGGCACTCCCTCAGTACTGACCCTCTGACAGTGCAGCGCTCCCTCAGTACTGACCCTCTGACAGTGCAGCTCTCCCTCAGTACTGACCCTCTGACAGTGCAGCGCTCCCTCAGTACTGACCCTCTGACAGTGCAGCACTCCCTCAGTACTGACCCTCTGACAGTGCAGCACTCCCTCAGTACTGACCCTCTGACAGCGCGGCACTGCCTCAGTACTGACCCTCTGACAGTGCAGCACTCCCTCAGTACTGATCCTCTGCCAGTGCAGCACTCCCTCAGTACTGATCCTCTGCCAGTGCAGCACTCCCTCAGTACTGATCCTCTGCCAGTGCAGCACTCCCTCAGTAGTGCATTGGAGTGTCAGCATGGATTAGATGAAAAGGGCACTCCAACTCTTTTCAATAACTGTTTCTTGCCTGAGGGTGATGTATGCTTAGAGGCGCAGGGCAAGGCTAGAATACTTGATGAGTTCTTCAGATCGTCGTTTGCTAAGTTAGAAGAATCTGACAAAACATCCATAGAAGCAGAGATGGTGTGAATTTTGGAAGGGAGACGGCACTGGACAGGCTGACGATGCTAAGAGGAGAAAACTCATTTGGTCCAGATGGCTGCATCCCAGGTTCACAGAATCACGTAACTCTTGCACTGCAGGAGGAGGCCATTCAGCCCATTGTATCTGCACTAGCTCTGCAAATGAACATTATGACTCGGGTGCCATTCCCCAGCTTTTTCCCATAACCCTGCACAAATCATCAAATGCCCTCTTGAATGCTTCAGATGAACCTGCCTCCACCATACTTCCAGTCCGTGCATTCTTATAATGATCTTTATTGTCACAAGTAGGCTTACATTAACACCACAATGAAGTTACTGTGAAAGCCGCTCGTCGCCACATTCCGGCGCCTGTTCGAGTTCAAAGAGGGCAAATTCAGAATGTCCACTTCACCTAACACCACGTCTATCGGGGCTTGTGGGAGGAAACCGCGGCACCCGGAGGAAACCCACGCAGACACGGGGAGAACGTGCAGACTCTACACAGTCAGTGACCGGAGCCGGAATCAAACCTGGAGCTGTGAAGCAACAGTGCTAACCACTGTGCTACCGTGTCCACCCTCTCCAGATCCAACCCACTCATTGTGTGAAAATATTTTTTCTTCTTTTGGAAATCACTTTAAATCTGTTCTCCCTCATTCCTGACCCGCTTAAGTTTCTTCCCTTCATGTTCTGTCCAGTTAAAGGAAGTAGGGGTGGAGATAGCAGAAAGGCTTGCCTTAATCTTTCATTCTTCCCTGGATATGGACGAGGTACTGGAGATTTGGAGAGAGGCAAACACAACACCCTTTGTGAAGAAAGGATGTAAGAACAGTCCAAGTGGCTACAGGCCCGTTAGTTTATCATCAGTGATTTTTTTAATGTTTTGAAATCGATAATCAGAGAAAAACAATCAAATTTGGAGAAATTTAAGTCAGCACAGATCGTGTTTGAAGAATCTAAATAATTTATTTGATGAAATAACAGAAACTTGATGAAGAGAATGCAGTCAATATTTTCAATAGTGATTTAAAAAGTACCACATAAAGGATGGTGAACAAAATTGATGCTTATGCATTAGAAAAGTCATTGTCCAGCGGGATAAAAGATTGGCTTAAGGACAGAAAGCAGCTAGTCCTGGGAGATGGTTGTTTTCCATACTGGAGGATGGTAGACGTTGGTGTTCCCCAAGGGTCAGTGCTCAGACTGCTGCTTTTTTTGATATGTATAAAATACTGAGATCTTGGAATACAGAGTAAAGCTTTCAACATTTTCCAATGATACCAAACTGAAAGGGATGGTAAACTGTCAGGATGATTGCAAATTGATTGCCGCAGAATGGGCAACTTAAATTTAATACAGAGAAGTGTGAGGTGATGCACGAAATGAAATGAAAATCGCTTATTGTCACGAGTAGGCTTCAAATGAAGTTACTGTGAAAAGCCCCTAGTCGCCACATTCCGGCGCCTGTTCGGGGAGGCTGGTATGGGAAGGGATTTTTGCAGAAGGGATAGGGGGAGGAAATCTAGACTTTAATGGCACAGTTCTAAAGAGTGTGCAACAACAGAGAGACCTGAGGGTGTATGTCCATTAATGTTTATAGGTGGTCGAACCCATTGAAAGAATGGCTAGCAAAGCCAATGGGATCTTGCCCTTCATAAATGGAAGCATTGCTTACAATAGCAAGGAAGTTATGCGGAGCCGATTTAAAGCTCTGGTTAGGCCCCAACTGGTGTACTGCATCTAGTTTTGGTAATGCCACTTTAGGAAAGATGTGAGGGTCCTTGAGACAGCACAGAGAAAGATTTACCAGAATGGTTCCCGGGGTGGGGGATTTTGGCGACAAGGTTAAGTTGGAGGATCTGGAGTTGTTCTCCTGGGAGCAAATGAGATTGAGGGGAGATTTGCTACAGGTGTACAAGGTACGATAAGATAGACTCTTCCCATCAGCTGATGATACAAGATCAGGGAACACAGATTTAAGATTTTGGGGCGAGGGATGCAGAGGGAGTGCGAGGAAGAACTTTTTTACACAGTGAGTGGTAATGACCCAGAACCCGCTGCCAGTGACGGTGATGAAAGCAGGAAAAAATCAGTAATTACAAAAGGAAATTGGCTGGGTATTTGAAGGAAATAAAGCTGCAGGGCTATGGAGATCGAGCGAGCAAGGGAGGTGGGACTGTGTGAATTACTCCATGGGAAACTGGAATGGACTGGATGGCTGAGTGGCTCCTTCTGTGCTGTAAATTACTCTGTGGTTAGCCCTTACCCCGATTGTGGAGCTTGAAGGTGGTGATGTTGGTGATCGATCACATCTGTCTAGCCGTGAAAAGCTGAAATTCTGTGGAGATTGCTTGTGTTGTGTATTGCACTGAATATGACGAGCACAACTGTAGGCAGCCATTATTGAACTCACTTTATTTACACCTCGTCAACAGGGGGGGCAGTATAACAAACTGCTCACCTATGTATTACAATTTGCTCGAGGAATGTTAGTTGAAACAATTGGAATTTGGCGCAATCTCAAAGTCTTGGATGCATATGTGATCCAAATGTATTTAAAACGTTTGATCATATGTCAACAAAGGAAACCATTCAGCCCATCATGCCAGCCCGACCTCTTTCAAAGAGCTGCTCATTTCGTCCCACTACCCAGTTGTTTCCCAACATCCCTGTAAATTTATCTCCACATATTTATGCGGTTTTTGTTAGCAACATGAACAGAAAATGTTGAAAATACTCAGCAGGTTTGGCAACATATGTGCAGAGAAAGAGAATTAAGCTTTCAGGGTTCTGACAAAAGGATCTTGACCTGGAACATTAACCCTCTCTCTCCCCAGCTGCCTGCAGAGTATTTCCAGCATTTTCTGTGTTCACTTCAAATTTCCAGCAACTGCAGTATTTTGCTTTTGTTCTCTCTTTTTAAAAAATCTAGCTCCTCCCTCAGTGCGTTCCAAATCACAACTCATAAAACATCATCTCATCTCTCCCCTTGGGGGAGATATACTGGCTTGGTCGCGCCTGGCTTGGTGACACGTTAAGGCGATTCGCGATGCTCGAGACGCCTCGCGAGATTCGTCCAAACCTCGCAAAACGTTTCGACCCAGATCTCCCCCTCACTGGGCGATATCCAGATCCGCATCTCAAATGAATTATTTCAATATGCCTGTGCTATATTCTCCCTGGGCCCAGCAACTAACGTTCTCCCCAGCGAGGCCTCGACTGGGCCACACAAACATGGACCAGGCGTAATGGCATCTTAGCAGGTCTCCCAAGCCGTTGGAGATTCCTGGGTGGTTGGGGATAGTAAGGATGGTAACCTGGATTTCCCTCTGGCACCTGGGCACCTTGGCACTATCAGCCTGGCACTTTGGCACTGCCATCATGCCAATTCCAAGGTGTTGGGTGGCACTGCCAGGGTGCACGGATGCCAGGATGGCACTGCCAAGGGTCAGGGCCTGAGGGGGTCATGCCTATGAAAAGGGAGATGAGGGGGATATAAAGGGTTTTGAGATGAAGGGCGGGTATGAAGGGGCCTCATAAAGGTTGGGGGCTAAGGGGCGGGGCCCGAAAGGGAGAGATGTGGAGGCCTGAAAAGGGAAGCTCTCAGTGACCCTATAGTGGGCTCCTCATTGGGGGGGGGGGGGGGGGGGGGTGGAATAATGCCTATGTGTGTGATGGGTGACGTTGCCTGTGGGTGTTGGGTATTGGGGAACCACCAAGCTCACTTAGAGATTTGAGTACCCTTTCAAAATGATATTCCGATCTCTGAGGAGCCGGTCTCGGTGGCAAGTTCAGCTCCCCAGTATTGATAAAATTTCTAAATGTGGGCTGGGGTGAAACCCCCCCCCTAAGACAATGACTAAGTGTGGTTGAATAGCGGTGTGGATCTCACCCCAAAAGCCAGCGAGAAGCACCCCACCAAACTCACTCAAAATGACACTTCGAAATTTTGGGGTTGAATCGCGCCCCTTGTCCTTCAACCAGTTACCTTAAATTGTGGTGCCCTCTGCACGACCCGCTTCCCATTGGAAACAGATTCTCCTGATTTAGTCCATCAAAACCCTTCATAATATTTCAGATTTATAGAACATTTTTACTGAAGCTTTCTTTAAAATCTAGATACGTTAATTAGAGGTTTTGAAGATATTGTAACACTAGCATCTATTGAGATTGCCAGTTTTGAAGATTGTAATTCATGACTAAAACACAGTATCAGCTGATCCTTCAGTTGAGGTTCTAAATTGATGTTTTAATTAGTTTCCTTTTCATTATATTGCTTTGAAGCTGAAAGATGTTATTTGCTTTGAGACTGCAGAAATGTCAGATGTATTTCTGATGAATAACATCTCCCTGTAGATTCCTATCATGCTGCCACCAAAAATGAAACAGGCAGTTATTATCCTGTATTTGCTGGGGCCATGCTTGAGTGCAGTGGAGGATAGCCTTGAAGCCTGCACCGCATGCTAGTTGATCTGTTTTATTATCCAACTCTTTTCATTTTGAGTGCAACCTCTAGAAAGCTGTTGGCATCTCTGCAACTGATTTTATCAAAAGAAAAAAACCTGCTGTCAAAATTGTTTTGACGTGATCTTACACTGCCTGGGCCAAAGAAAAATATTTTACAGGCGCAATCATAGAATGATGCAGCATAGAAGGTGGGAGGCCATTTGGCCCATTGTGGCGATGCCAGCTCTCTGACAGAACCATCCAATTAGTCCCACTCCCCTCTGTTCTTTCCATCATCCTGACAATTTTCCCCGTCAAGTATTATATATGGTTAGATGGTTCCCGTACCAGCCTCCCCGAACAGGCGCCGGAATGTGGCGACTAGGGGCTTTTCGCAGTAACTTCATTGAAGTCTACTCGTGACAATAAGCGATTTTCATTTTCATTTCATTAATGGTCAATCCCTTCAAGAATGCACATGAAATGCCCATGACGGTAGTGACGTTTAAGGGCATCTTGAAAAATACATGAATAGGATGGGAATGGAGGGATACGGACCCCGGAAGTGTAGAAGATTTTAGTTTAGATGGGCAGCATGGTCGGGTCAGGGTTGGAGGGCCGAAGGGCCTATTCCTGTGCTGTACTTTTCTTTGTTCATTGAAATAATAATCAAACATAATTAGGAGATAAAAGAGGACTCGCGGTCAAAGAAGGGGATTACGGGACATACTAAAGGAGGAGCGAGAGGTGGAATAAATTTAGGAGGGGCCATGGGTTAAGTCCAAAGCTTGGCACCCAGGCAGGTGAAAGTACAGTCAGCTCTGTTGCAGTGATAAAAATTGGTGATACTCGAGGCCAGAATTGGAGGAGTGCAAAGTTCTCAGAGGCTGGACAGGACACCAGAATATGGCTGGCAGCTTACAAATCCTATCTGGTACGAAAGGTTTGAACAGAAGCCAAGTTTCCATTAGTTCCGTTGGCTGGTGATTGATTATAGACTTTGCACACTCGAGTGCAGGACCATTTGAGCAGTTAGCTTTCACGTTTGATCAGATGCATTTTCTAGGATGCTAGTCCGTACTTGTTTAATTTTCATAGAATGTTTTTATTCATTCATGGTGAGCAGCTATTTTCATTGCCAAGGTGGTGGTGAGTCACTGCAATCAGTGTGGTGAAGGTGGGGAGGGAGTTCCAAGATTTTGGACCAGCGACAGTGAAGAAATGGTGATGGATTTCCAAGTCAGGATGGTGTGTGACTTGGAGGGAAACTGGCACACTGAAGTACGTTCCATGCATCTGCTGCCCTTGTCCATCAGGATGGTAGAGATCGGTGATTTTCGAAGATGCTGTCAGTGGAACCTTGGCAAGCTGCTCCAATGCATTTTGTAGATATACACACTGCTGTGCGCCAATTGTGGAGGGAGTGAATGTTTAATGTGGTGGGTGGGGTACCAGTTCAGTGGTCTGTTTTGTCATGGATGAGGTCAAGTTTCTCATAGTCATATATATGGAAGTTTGCCCAGCCAAGTGAAGAGTTTCTTTATTCGTTCATGGGATGTGGATGTTGCAGGCTGTGCCAGCATTTATTACCCATTCCTGAGGGAATTTAAGTGTCAACCACATTGCTGTGGGTCAGGAGTCACATGTAGGCTAGACCGGGTAAGGATGACGGATTACCGTCCCTAAAGGACATTAGCGAACCAGATGGGCTTTTACAACAATGGTTTCATGGTCACCTTTAGACTTTCCAGATCTTTATTAGATTCAGATTTCACCATCTGCCATGGCGGGATTTGAACTCGGGTCCCCAGAGCATGACTGTGGGTCTCTGGATTACTCATCCAGCGACAATACCACTGCGCCACTGCCTCCCCTATTCCATCGCTCCTTCGTTGTAGATGATGGAAACGCTTTGGGGAATCAGGAGGTTAGTAGCTGTCTGCACAATTCCCAGCCTCTGACCTCTTTATCACCACAGTATTTATATGGCGGCCCAGTTGCGTTCTGGCCAATTATGATCCAATGATGTTGAAATTGGGGATTTGATAATGGCAATAATGTTGAATATTATAAGTCATTATATAGCAGCTCAATTATTTCCAGAAATTCACAACTAACATGACATTTCTTGGGATGTTTGAATTTTTTAATGCATTAACATTTGGATGTTGCTCAGCTAACGCGTGTGTTTTCTTCCCCATGCCCCACCCCCCGCTCTTTCCAGGGCCGACCCTATGGCACCATTTGTATCAGGAGGAGATGATCTCGACCCATTCGGGTATGAATGCATTTATTTGATAAATATCTTTATGTCTCCGTGTTGTCTCTCTCAAACTTAGTCAAACATAATGATTCTTACTTTTAAAGAATGTTTTCAGTGGTGAAGACTGCACATATTCCAAGCCTGGGCTACTGAACGCAAACACAAGATGAAAACTAAAGTCAATCTTTGTTCATTGTTTGCTCTCTGAATCGAGAATGCAGCCTTCAGTTTTAGACTTGTGTCCATTTCAGGTTGATCGGTCTGGAACACTGAGCTATACCAATTAGTGTTGGCTGCTTGCTGAGACGGATGGTTATACAGACATATTTAAATTTTCAAATCCATTCATGCCTCGCCCCACCTCCATTAGGCATACAGCCCCCCAAGAATTATAAGCCCCTCTATCCTGGCTTCATTCACATCCACAATTTTAATCATTACTCCATTGACATGCCTGCCTTGAGCTGCCAGATCTCTAAGCTCTGGAGTTACCTCCCTGAACCTCTGTCTCTCTTTCCCCTTTAAGACGTTCTGTTAAAACTACCACTTTCACCATGATCTCCTTATGTGGTTCGATATCAGTCTTTGGCCCAGAACACTCCTGTGAAGCACCTTGGAACATTAAAGGTGCTATAGAAATTAAAGTTGTTCTTGAGAGGTACTGTGGGTTATACAGAGACCCCAGGAGAATAACGTTTGTTTAATATTGCACCATTTACTTGTTCCTTTGCCTCTCTAAGTAAGGTAGATATCCCACAGATCCCATGTGCACTGCCTCGTGTGGTTTAGGACTTGTTGAAATTGAATTGCTAGGTTGAACAATCCTGGTTTTTGAAGATGAATTGGTGAAAACCATTAAAGGGCATTTAATTTATTTCTCTGTGATCCTGGGTGTGAGGATAATCTCTGCTCTAATCCCCAAGTGCAATTGCGCTTAACCAGCCTGAGTCCTGATATCAGAGTAAAATGTCCCATCATGTTCCTCTGCATCACCTTCATATTTTAATATTCCACACCCAACACAACAGAAAAAACAGTGTATTTAGTACCTATCAAATAAAGTATTTGGAAGTTTGTGCATGCAAATCCTAAACCTCATTGCCTCATACAAATTGTTATTATCTGTGCAGGGGTTTGTGTCGGTAAGGTCTTGTTTTGATCTTTGAAATGCTTTTGTGTCCAATTTAGTTTAAATATATTCCGAGTTTCATGGAGGTTAATCTCTGGAGCACTTCCCATCTCCATTTAAAGATGACGCAGCAAAGACAAGGGCAATAATTAACTATACAAACCATTTACTTCTAGGATCAATTTGTGCGTGAATCCTGTCTGAATGAAGGAATGGCATTTTGCTGCATTATTTTTCTTTTGCATTCAAAGAAGGCGTTTCCAATGCAACAACATTTCCACCAACTACCTCTTCACTTCTGTTTTAATTGCCTCTTATAATGAATATTTATTTCAATCCTTATTCCCACACGTTTTTCTTGAGGTGTGGGTATCGCTGGGCAAGGACGGTATTTGTTGTCTGTCACCAATTTCCCTTGAGCTGAGTGGCATGCTTGGCATTTCAGAGGGCGGTTAAGAGTCAACCACGTTACTTTGGATCTGGAGTAATATGTAGATTTCCTTCCCTGAAGGATATTAGTGAATCTGATGGGTTTTAAGAATTGATGACTCTCAAGGTCACCACGACTGAGACTAGTTTTCAATTCCAGATTTAATTAATTGAATTTAAATTCCTCCAGCTGCCTTGGTGGGGTTGTGACCCAGGGCATTAGTCTGGGTCTCTGGATTACTTGTCCAGCGACAATACTATCTCCCCCCGAAAGGGACAACTGCTGGACGTTTTGCTTCTTTTAAAACCTCCAGCTTATAAAATCTGTAACTGCTTTTCTTTTGAGTACGAGAGATTTACTCCCAAGTTGGTTCACAGGCTTGTTTAGTAAAGGTAAACAGTGAAGGTTATCGAGCAACTTGTTTAAATGATTGGTATTACCAGTGTTCATAAAAACATGACGGAATCTTCCCTTCCAACTGTATCTCATTAACGTAACAGAATTTGGGCAGCACGGTGGCACAGTGGTTAGCATTGCTGCCTACGGCGCTGAGGACCCGGGTTTGAATCCTGGCCCTGGGTCACTGTCTGTGTGGAGTTTGCACGTTCTCCCCGTGGGTTTCACCCCCACAACCCAAAAGATGTGCAGGTTTGGAAAAAATAATTGGTTACTCTAAATTTAAAAAGAAAGAAAGAAAAAAAAACTTAACAGAATTTAAAATCACTGCTCACAGCCATGTCCTCTATCCTTGGCATTTCTCCATCTTGTGTCAAATTTTAATTGTGTTCTCCCGTGTTTTACAACATTCATTTCTGAATGCAAATGTTCCCTGATTAAACTGCAATTAAATATCAGTGTCCAGCTTGTAGTTGAACAGCAGCTTCTAATTGAGTGTGTACTGTATGATGGAAGATCTCAATCTGATTGCCCTTTATCAGTCAGTTTGCTTTGTATTACAGTACGTCCATGTGTAGCCCCGAGTCCCCATTATTCTTCTGTAATTTATGAAGGTCAAGGGCAATAAATCACCTCCCTTTTTAATCAAACCAACAGCGACTGGATTCTTCATGTGTGATCGGCAGAGCATTTTTTCTCAATTTGGATAAGTAGGTGATTATGTTTCAGTGGACATGGTAATGCGTTTGTAGTCCTTTATTAACTGTATGCCGTTTTTTCCTAAAAGACTATATTACAGTTTGACCTGCCCTCTGCTTGAAATCTCAATTCATGAATTTTATTGCAGTTCAATGTTTCTGCTTTGTGCAGTCACCGATTCTTTCTTGACCTCAAGGTTATATCATAAGAGGAACATTTGCTTATGAGAGGAATACTTGTATTTATATGGTGCCTTTCACATCCAATCATCTCAAAGCACTACATGCGCGGTAGCACAGCGGGTACCACTGTTGCTTCACAGCTCCAGGGTCGCAGGTTCGAATCCCGGCTTGGTTCACTGTTTGTGCAGAGTCTGCACGTTCTCCCTGTGCCTGCGTGGGTTTCCTCCGGGTGCTCCGGTTCCTCCCACAAGTCCCGAAAGACGTGATCTGAAGTACACTGAAGCTAAGCAATTCACCGTGAACTAGTCCCAGAAACTGGGTCAGAATGGTTCCAAACAATCCCGCATTGTCTTCCCATGACAACTTTTAATTAAATGCTTCTGGGTTTAAATATCTTGCTCACTTAAAGGGTAGGAGACAATGCAGAAGGAGGAGACTCCTGACCCCAAATGTTTTGGGGATATAGGAAGAAGAAATCGGTCCGACGAGTGAGAATGTGGGGACAGTGATTGGAGGCAGGTGTGTCTGTCCAACTAGTGATGGTGTGGAGGTGGAGAGAAAGGTGTCTGCCTAATTGGTGACGGCGTTGTTTTGTTCCAATCTAGATATAACCAAGCCCATGTTTTAAAGGGGAGGAATTGGGAGTATCCAGTCCACCATTTTACTGCCATTTGGATATCTGATCCACATTGAGTGGTCAAGTTCATTGCTGAACTCAGATGTCATTGCAAAATCCATGCAATATTAGTTGTGGCATCTGCTACTGAAGCCGCCCTTCCCCCCCCCCCCCCCCCCCCCCCTCCATGGACCTATACTTAGGCTAACTTTCTTCCTCTCCCTGGTGTCCTGGCCAATGTTTATTCCTTAAATAATATCACTGAACATCAAATGATCTTGTTACCTCATTGCTGTTTGTGAGACCTTTTCTTGTGTACCTATGTGTTGCTTCCTCTCAGCATTGCGCTGAAGGTTCAATCTAGATTATGTGCTCTATTCTGTGGTGAGAGTGTTATCAATGAGACAGCATTGACACAATCATATTAATGTGGGTACGTTCTCCGACCTGTCTTTGTCGACGTGGTTGTGAATCCCAGGAATGACTGACTTTTGAGCTTTGCTGTGTGTTGGGAAGCCGTATAGGATGAAGACTAACTGGTACAGCCAGTGGTCATATTGCTGCCACGGCCGTATGCTGTATTGGCCTGAGTTTGACATCACTGCCCCAAACCACATCATTGTGTCCACTGGCAAAAAGGCAACTGATTGGGATTATTGAAATTGGAAACTAAGGGCTGCACGGTGGCGCAGTGGTTAACACTGCTGCCTCACGGTGCCAGGGACCCGGGTTAACACTGCTGCCTCACAGTTCCAGGGACCCGGGTTAACACTGCTGTCTCTCAGTGCCAGGGACCCGGGTTAACACATCTGCTTCACAGCGCCAGGGACCCGGATTAACACTGCTGCCTCACAGTGCCAGGGACCCGGGTTAACACTGCTGTCTCACAGCGCCAGGGACCCGGGTTAACACTGCTGTCTCACGGTGCCAGGGGCCCGGGTTAACACTGCTGTCTCACAGCGCTAGGGACCCGGGTTAGCACTGCTGCCTCACAGTTCCTGGGACCCGGGTTAACACATCTGCTTCACAGCGCCAGGGACCCGGGATAACACTGCTGCCTCACAGTGCCAGGGACCCGGGTTAACACTGCTGCCTCACGGTGCCAGGGACCCGGGTTAGCATTGCTGCCTCACAGTGCCAGGGACCCGGGTTAACACTGCTGCCTCACGGTACCAGGGACCCGGGTTAACACTGCTGCCTCACGGTGCCAGGGACCCGGGTTAGCACTGCTGCCTCACGGTGCCAGGGACCCGGGTTAACACTGCTGTCTCACAGTGCCAGGGACCCGGGTTAACACTGCTGCCTCACAGTTCCAGGGACCCGGGTTAGCACTTCTGTCTCACAGCACCAGGGACCCGGGTTAGCTCTGCTGCCTCACAGCGCCAGGGACCCGGGTTAGCACTGCTGCCTCACAGCACCCAGGGATCCAGGT
Organism: Scyliorhinus canicula; assembly: GCF_902713615.1. Taxonomy (NCBI): domain Eukaryota; kingdom Metazoa; phylum Chordata; class Chondrichthyes; order Carcharhiniformes; family Scyliorhinidae; genus Scyliorhinus; species Scyliorhinus canicula. Next base: position 204,878,407 of record NC_052152.1, on the reverse strand, counting down.
TAACACTGCTGCCTCACTGTGCCAGGGACCCGGGTTAACACTGCTGCCTCACAGAGCCAGGGACCCGGGTTAACACTGCTGTCTCACAGTGCCAGGGACCCGGGTTAACACTGCTGCCTCACTGTGCCAGGTAGCCGGGTTAGCACTGCTACCTCACTGTGCCAGGGACCTGGGTTAACACTGTTGCCTCACAGAGCCAGGGACCCGGGTTAACACTGCCGTCTCACAGTGCCAGGGACCCGGGTTGACACTGCTGCCTCACAGAGCCAGGGACCCGGGTTAACACTGCTGCCTCACAGTGCCAGGGACCCGGGTTAACACTGCTGCCTCACAGAGCCAGGGACCCGGGTTAACGCTGCTGTCTCACAGTGCCAGGGACCCGGGTTAACACTGCTGTCTCAGTGCCAGGGACCCGGGTTAACACTGCTGTCTCACAGTGCCAGGGACCCGGGTTAGCACTGCTGCCTCACTGTGCCAGGGACCCGGGCTAACACTGCAGCCTCTCAGCGCCAGGGACCTGGGTTAGCACTGCTGCCTCACAGCACCAGGGACCCGGGTTAGCACTGCTGTCTCACAGTGCCAGGGTCCCGGGTTAACGCTGTTGTTTCACAGCGTCAGGGTCCCGGGTTGGCACTGCTGCCTCACAGCGTCAGGGACCCGGGTTAGCACTGTTGCCTCACAGCACCAGGGATCAAGGTTAGCACTGCTGCCTCACAGCGCTAGGGACCCGGGTTCAATTCCGGTCTTGGGTGACTGTGTGGAGTTAGCACTTTCTCCCCGTATCTGTCTGGATTCCCTCCGGATGCTCAGGTTTCCTCCCACAGTCCAAAGATGTGCAGGTTAGGTGGATTGGCCATGATAAATTGTCCCTTAGTGTCCAACGAAAGATATGTAGGTTAGGTTCAGGGATTATTGGAATAGGGTGGGGGACTGAGTTTGGGCGGAGTGTTCTTTCAGAGGGTCGTGCAGACTCAATGGGCCGAATGGCCTCCTTCTGCACTGTAGGGATTCTACGATTCCAGTGTGAATGGACAATCACAAGGACATCTGCATAGTGCTGTTCTGTAACATTGTTATAAGAGGTAAGAGCAGACGTAGGCTTTTTCGCTGCTCAAGTGAGTGACTATCTACTGTCCTCTGGAGCAGAGAATTCTCCCTCTTTCTCTTTTGTTTGGGATTCTGAAACAATCTTGACATGTAGTCATCCTCACCTTTGCAGTTATAGCAGCATTTGATTGGTTAATAAGCAGATGAACTAATAATTGCCTCAGGAAGCTTTAATCTGTTTTGTAATTGAAGTGGTGCGATTGAGTCTGTCCGTGTTGTTAAAGTTCTTAGTTATAAGTCCCCTCTGGCTGTTTTCAGACATTTCTCTGCACTGCGTTCAAGTTGCACTTACTTGATATGTGAGGTGAAATCATGCCAGACATTGTATTGTTAAATTGAATATTTCATTCCTTTCAACTGATCGTGACATTCAGCGGATTTTGCAGCTTGCATTCATTATCTGTCGATTCTATCAATCCCACCCCCAGTCCCACCCCCAGCCCCAGTCTCTACTCCAGCCCCATCCCCAGCCCCTCCCCCAGCGTCTGCCTCAGCCCCTCCCCCAGCCTCTGCCCCAGCCCCTCCCCCAGCCTCTGCCCCAGCCCCTCCCCCAGCCTCTGCCCCAGCCCCACCCCCCAGCCCCTGTCTCTACCCCAGTGTTATGGGCCAGGGTTTAGAGAACCCCAAAAGTGTATCATGGAGTTCACCTGACCCACAGCTTTTACTAGATTGTGGTATGGGGAGCACACGGCCCACTCTACAGGTGTGGTACAGCAGAAATGGAAAAGTATTTTTTAAAGCAAAACAATGTTTATTCTATGAACTCAAGTTAACCTTTTTAAAACATACAGTGAACATCTTAGCAACCATTAATTCAAATACAACCCCCAAGGAATACAACACTAAGTAATCCTTAATAAATTCCCAAACAACATCCAGTAAACAAAAGACCCTTTTAACACCAAGATCAGGTTTAAATTATCTAATGAGAGCAGTTATCCCTTTGAAATCACCCAAATGAACACTCTTTAGCTTGTAGAGAGATCCATGCACATCTGCTGGCTTTCACTGCAGCTCTTCTCCCTGAAAACAAAACTAAAAACTCTATAGCAGCCTGCTCAAAATCGAAAGTAAAGCAGACCGACAGCCCAGCTCCACTCACTCTCTGACATTACTGCAGTAATAAACACCCATTTCTTAAAGATACACCCACTACAGTTATTCTAAAAACAATCATTTCTTAAAGGTACTCTTGCATGACACCTCCTCCCAAGAAAAAAACCCCATCAACTTCAAGATGGTTTCATTTTTCACCTTTTCACTATCTTTAAGAAATGCACACAGTAAATATACTTTTTTGTTTCAAAAAACAACACACGCAAACAGGTATAATATTATAGTCCATTTTTTGTTCTTCCTCCTCCAACTGGAATCCTTCTCGATTGACAGTCTCTTTGAACAAGGAGGTCTTTGCATGATCCGTCCATTTCTCTACGCCTCGGCATTTCTCTTTAAAGTCATATACCTCAGTGCAATCTGATCATAGAGTCCCTTGTAATTCTCCAACACAGGAGCATTGGTTATCACAGCTTTCAGGCCGTCAAATGCCTGTTGAAAGTCCGCTGTCCACTGAAATTTTTGACGTTTCTTCAGCAAGTCCATCAGTGGAGCAACCACGTTACAGAAATATTTCACAAATGTATATACCATCTGGAGTCACACACGTTGAAATCTCCTTCGCCCTTTCGGATAAAGGTACCTTTAACCTTTAAGTAAATCCATTTTGGAAATAAAAGCTGATTGTCCCACTTTCTCAATGCAATCCTCCAAACGTGGGATAGAATAAGAGTCCGTTCTTGTAACTGCATTAACCTTTCTGTAGTCCGCACACAGCCGTTGGGTACAGTCTGGTTTAGGTCTCATCACTATGGGTGAGCTCCATTGGCTGCAACCCACTTCAATTATGCCATTTTTAAACATACTCTCAATCTCTTTGTTAACCTGTGCCAATTTTAAAGGGTTAAGTCTGTATGGATGTTGTTTGATTGGAACAGCATTTCCCACATCTACATCATGTATAGCCATTTTAGTACTTCCCAATTTATCTCTACAAACTTGCTCACGTGATATCAATAACTCTTTCAGGTCAGTCCGTTTTTACTCTGGAAGTTAATTCAACAATTTATCCCAATTTTTAAGAACATCCTAATTTTCCAATTTAATTTGAAGTATGTCAAATTCACAGTCATCTGGATTTGGTTCATCACTTTGAGTTAGAATCATTAAAACCTCCTCCTTTTTCTCTCCTTCCCTTTAAAAGTACCTTTTAAGCATATTCATATGACACACTCGATGAGTCTTCCTTCTATCTGGTGTTTTTAACCACCTAATTCACCTCACTTAATTTCCTTTCAATCTGATAAGGTCCACAAAACCTTGCTTTTAAAGGTTTACCCACCACTGGTAACAATACTAAAACTTTATCTTCACTGGCAAAACTACGAACTTTGGATTACTTGTCCGCTACCCGTTTCATCAGATTTTGTGCAACTTTTAAATGTTGTCCAGCCAATTCTCCTGCTCTGTTTAATCGTTCCCTAAAATTTGACACGTAATCCAATTATGTAATTTCCGATTTCTCACTCACCAATTTTTCCTTAATCAATTTAAGTGGTCCTCTTACCTCATGTCCAAAAATTAGTTCAAAAGGACTGAATTTGGTTGACTCATTAGGTGCATCCCTAATTGCAAACAGTACGAATGGAATTTGTTTATCCCAATCCTCTGGATAATCGTGACAATAAGCCCTCAACATTGTCTTTAATGTCTGATGCCACCTTTCTAACGCTCCCTGCGATTCTCGATGGTACACAGTTGATTTTAATTGTTTTATTTCTAAGCTATCCATAACTTCTTTGAATAACTTTGAGGTAAAATTCGATCCTTGATCCGATTGAATTTCTGTGGGTAGTCCATATCTAGTAAAGAATTGAAGTAACTCCTCCACAATCTTTTTAGCTGTAATATTGCGTACTGGAATGGCCTCTGGAAACCTAGTAGACACATCCATTATCATCAAAAGATATTGATTCCCACTTTTGGTTTTAGGAAGCGGTCCTACGCAATCATTTAGGACCCTTGTAAAAGGTTCCTCAAATGCTGGAATGGGTATTAAGGGCGCTGGTTTTATCACTGCTTGAGGTTTCCCTATCACTTGACATGTGTGACATGATTGACAAAATTTAACAACATCTTTATGTAGTCCAGGCCAATAAAAATGTTTTTTATTTTAGCTTGAGTTTTCCTTATTCCCAAATGACCTCCCACTGGTACCTCATGTGAAACTCACAACACCTCCTTTCTATACCCTACCGGCAATACTATTTGATAACCGTCTGCTCACTTTTCATCTGCCTGCATATGTAAAGGTCTCCATTTTCTCATCAAGACATCACTTTTACGGTAATAACAGTCTGGTATACACTCAGATTCCTCTTCCGTGTATGCTTTCTGATACATCCGTTTTATTTCTATATCTTTCTGTTGTAACTCCGCCAATTTTCCTGAACTAAAAATATCCACCTCATCCCCCACCTGGTCTTATTCTTTTTCAACCATCTGATCAAAAATCGTTTCTGATAATTGCACTTCAACTTCATCTTTACTCTTTGATTTCTCCTCTTGTCTTAACCTATGACTGTTGTAATAACAGGGATTGTAGGGTGAAGCCCAGAAAGCATCCAATTCATCAGGCCCACTCTGCCATTCACTAAGATCATGAATGATCTGATTGTGGCATTAACCCGATTTTCCGCATAACCCTCTCGACTCCCTTGTCAAACAAAAATCTGTCGAACTCAGCCTTTCGCAAACTCAGGCATTTTACAACCACGAACGCACGTTTTTTGAAATGTAGTCACTGTTACTATGTCGGAAAGCAGATGCTATTTTATGTGCAGCAAGCTGCCTCTGATAACAGGCAGATAAACAATCAAATTATCTGGTTTTAGATGTTCATCACAGAATAATCTTTGCAAGAATATCCCCGCTCTTCTACAAATAGTGTTACATCCACCTGAGAGGGCTAGCAGGGATTTGTTTTAACATTTCATCCAAAAGACGGCTCCTGTGACAGTGAAGCACTCATCAATACTGCACAGGGATTGTCAACTCGAGATAGAGGCATTTGTTTTGAGTGTTCACATTCATTCTAAGAGGTACAATTGAAAGGGCTGGTTGTGTTATCTCTGAGATTAATGTTGAAATCTGGCCCTGAATGAATTGCCACAATCCCAGTTAATGTTATAGTTGGACGGGCAGATCTCATAACGGAACCCTGGCCCCAAATACAGTAACTTTAATTTTTTTTATAAATTGTGGAGGAACAGAATCACAGAACGGCTAATTAGTTAACAACAAGAAAAAAACAATTATTAAACAGGAAAAAATTGGATTATGATGCAATATGTCTTTACCCCTCCCCCCCCCCCCCCCCCAGAGAGCATTCCAGAGAGAGGCAGTGAAAAAATCACTCTTGTAACACTCACCTGGGCATACACCTGCTGGCTCAAACAGAGGAAGCACCATGTGTCAATCCCTGGAAAGAGAAGGCTGTGTTTAAACCACTCAGGTCCTTGAACTGCGAGCCATTCATTCATTTCCCTTGGTAAGCTGTAATTGGCAGCTTCCGCACGCACACACACACACACAGCTGTGAGCCTTGCTTCATTCATCTCCCTTCATGTTTTAGTAACTGAAGTGCCCTGGCTGCAATGTTTACAAACATCAACCACTTCGAAGAGAGTTAAGTGCTGTCAGTTTCCGGTTGAGCACTTCAAAATCGTTCAAGCGTGACGCGGTCACTGGGGGAGGGTGATACCCCTGTATAGGAGGTCTCTGGGGGAGGGGTTGTGAGCGGGGGGTTCTGGGGGGGTGTGAAACCTAAGTCAGTGTCTGTGAATTCCTCCTCAGAATGGCATCAGGCATTTAATTTACCTTTGAAGGCTGCTGTCCCACATCAAGTCTCGTTACTGCAATTGTCTCTCTAACTCAGAACACTTTTAAAAAAATTCAGAGTACCCAATTATTTTTTTCCCCAATTAAGGGGCAATTTAGCGTGGCTAATCCACCTAACCTGCACATCTTTGGGTTGTGGGGGTGAAACTCACGCAGACATGGGGAGAATGTGCAAACTCCATACGGACAGTGACCCAGGGCCAAACTCAGAACACCCTTCCTTGAATTCTTCAAAACCATACCTTGCTTCCTGTTCACTTAACTCCAGACTTCTTGGGACACTTCTCTCCAGTTCACTAGTTTCCTTATACCATCTGGACTCCAGATTTCCGGTATCTACTTTCTTAACCATCACTCATAGTTATTCCCTCTCTAGCCTTCAAAACCAACTCCCTCTGTGAGAGCTGCCTTCTCTCTCACTACCTATCTTCAATTGCCAATCAAATTAGCGAAACCAAAACGTAAAACTTTTCTATCTTACAAGGCCCCAATTGCTCCAGAACCCCCACATGCTCATATCATTTATTGATTCTTCACACTGTAGCTCTCTCTAAGCACAATAGAAATGCATTTGGAACTTATCCAAGCCCCCACATACAAACGCCTTTGTCCAACTTGGATGTTGGTTTTAACCTTCCAGGCATGGCAACATTAAATAAAACCCACTTATCTAAAGATTACCAATGCCAATATAAATCCCTTAAAACTACCTTTGTTTTCTGAACCGAATGAATCAGCCCCCACTTCCGGAAAAAAAAACAGACCTTGATTGTTACGTTTAGTCCCTGGTTGTATCAGGTTTGATAGCTTTGTTTTGATGCAGCGAACTCAAAGTGTCATTTCTTTGTTTCTACCAGTGATCGAAGAGGTGGAATGATTGTAGATCCTTTAAGGTCAGGAGTACCGATTCCTGGCTTTGATCCTTCAGCAGGAATACCAGGGCAGCTTCCTCCCGGGGCAGTCCCACCTGGAGCTAGGTTTGACCCATTCGGACCAGTTGGACCCAGTCGTTCGGGGTATGTGTGAGCTTTTTTTTTGTTAATGGAAATTCACAGCAAGCTTTCCAAATGCAAAGTGGTTGTTTGAATTTACTTGTGCCATACGCTGTAGGAACAATCATTTCTAAACCAACTTGCTTCTGTCTGGAATAGATGACTGGATGTGTGGCGTCAGATTGCTCCCAGTGATATTGTCATGTACACTTTCTTTCCAGATACGGCACACTATATAGTTTATAATTGCCTTGTTCAGTGTTTCCATTGTGCAGGAATACACTTGGGTGTGAAGTGGAGGAGAGCTAGAGAGAGAAATGGAAGGGAAAACGAGAGAGGGATAGAGGAGAGAAAGGGGGTGATGAGAAGAGAGGGCAAACTGGAGAACATAGAGACAGAAATGGAGGGGAGAGAGAGAGACTGAAATGGACAGAAGGAGAGCAAAATTCAGGAGAAAGAGAGCGAAATGCAGGAGCGAGAGAGCGTGAATTGGGTGAGAGAGCGAGTACAAATTGGAGGAGAGAGAGAGCGAAATGGGGAGAGAGCGAAATGGAGAGAGAGCGAAATGGAGAGAGAGCGAAATGGAGAGAGAGCGAAATGGAGAGAGAGCGAAATGGAGGAGAGGAGAGAGGAATGGAGGAGAGGAGAGAGGCATGGAGGAAAGAGAGAGCGGGAAAATGGAAGAGAGAGAGAGGGAAATGGAGAGAAGGAGAGAGGGAAATGGAGGAGAGAGAGAGGGGAGAGAGGGAAATGGAGGAGAGGGAGGGAAATGGAGGAGAGAGAGTGGGAAATGGAGGAGAGAGAGAGGGAATGGAGGAGAGAGAGAGGGAAATGGAGGAGAGAGAGAGGGAAATGGAGGAGAGAGAGGGGGAAATGGAGGAGAGAGAGAGGGAAATGGAGGAGAGAGAGGGAAATGGAGGAGAGAGAGAGGGAAATGGAGGAGAGAGAGAGGGAAATGGAGGAGAGAGAGAGGGAAATGGAGGAGAGAGAGAGGGAAATGGAGGAGAGAGGGAAATGGAGGAGAGAGAGAGGGAAATGGAGGAGAGAGAGAGGGAAATGGAGGAGAGGGAGAGGGAAATGGAGGAGAGAGAGGGAAATGGAGGAGAGAGAGAGGGAAATGGAGGAGAGAGAGAGGGAAATGGAGAGAGAGAGAGGGAAATGGAGGAGAGAGAGAGGGAAATGGAGGAGAGAGAGAGGGAAATGGAGGAGAGAGAGAGGGAAATGGAGGAGAGAGAGAGGGAAATGGAGGAGGAGAGAGGGAAATGGAGGAGAGAGAGAGGGAAATGGAGGGGAGAGAGGGAAATGGAGGGGAGAGAGGGAAATGGAGGGGAGAGGGGGAAATGGAGGGGAGAGGGGGGAATGGAGGGGAGAGAGGGGAATGGAGGGGAGAGGGGGAAATGGAGGGGAGAGGGGGAAATGGAGGGGAGAGGGGAAATGGAGGGGAGAGGGGGAAAGGGAGGGGAGAGAGGGAATGGGGGGAGAGGGGGTGGAATGGAGGGGAGAGGGGGGGGAAAGGGGGGGGGCGTGTTGAGGGGTTGGGTAGGGTGAAGGGGGGAGGGGGATAGATGTTAAAGGAGGGGAGGAGGTGGGGAAAGGAGGGGAGAGGGGGAAACGGAGGAGAGGAGGGGGAAAGGGGAACACGGAGGAGATCAAGGAAAAGAGTGGGGAGGAGGGGAAACGGAAATGAGAGATGGAACGGAGGAGAGAGGGAAACGGAGGAGAGAGGGAGAGAGGGAAACGGAGAGGAGAGAGGGATGAGAGAGGGAAACGGAGGAGAGAGAGCACGAAATGGGGGGAGCGAGAACGAAATGGAGGGGAGAGAGGGAAATGGAGGAGCGAGAAAGCGAAATTGGATTTTGTTTACTGTCATGTGTACCGAGGTACGGTGAAAAGTATTTTTCCGCGAGCAGCTCCACAGATCATTAAGTACATGAAAAGAAAATACATAATAGGGCAACACAATAACTTTATAACACAGACATCGGGTGAAGCATACAGGGTGTAGTGTTAATGAGGTCAGTCAATAAGAGGGTCGTTTAGGTGTCTGGTGACAGTGGGGTAGAAGCTGTTTTTGAGTCTGTTCGTGCGCGTTCTCAGACTTCTGTACCTCCTGCCCAATGGAAGAAGTTGGAAGAGTGAGTAAGCTGGGTGGGAGGGATCCTTGATTATGCTGCCCGCTTTCCCCAGGCAGCGGGAGGTGTAGATGGAGTCAGTGGATGGGAGGTGGGTTCGTGCGATGGGCTGGGCCATTCACGACTCTCTGAAGTTTCTTGCAGTCTTGGGCCGAGCAGTTGCCATACCAGATGGAGGAGAGAGAGTGAAATGGAGGAGAGAGAAAGTGAAATGGAGGAGAGAGAGAGAGAGGGAAAGGAGTGGAAAGAAATAAAGAAATGGAGGGGAGCGATGGAGGGCAATGATAGATGGAAAGTCAAGGAGATGGAAGGGTGAGAGAGGGAGAGATGGAAGGTTGAGAGAGGGAGAAATGGCAGGGTGAAAGAGGGAGAGATGGATGGATGAGAGAGGGAGAGATGGAACGGCGAGAGGGAGAGATGAAGTTGCAGAGCGGGAGGGGATGGAGGGGAAGAGAGAGAGAGTTGGAGGGGAAAGAGAGTGAGAGATGGAACAGCGAGAGAGGGAGAGATGAAGTTGCAGAGTGGGAGGGGCTGGAGAGATGGAGAGGAAAAAGAGAGAGATGGAGGGGAAGAGAGAGAGTTGGAGGGGAAAGAGAGAGAGAGAGAGAGTTGGAGGGGAAATAGAGAGAGAGAGAGATGGAGGTAAAAGAGAGAGAGATGGAGGGGAGAGAGAGAGAGATGGAGGGGAAAGAGAGAGAGATGGAGGGGAAAGAGAGAGAGAGATGGAGGGGAAAGAGAGAGAGAGGTGGAGGGGAAAGAGAGAGAGAGAGATGGAGGGGAAAGAGAGAGAGAGATGGAGGGGAAAGAGAGAGAGAGATGGAGGGGAAAGAGAGAGAGAGATGGAGGGGAAAGAGAGAGAGAGATGGAGGGGAAAGAGAGAGAGAGATGGAGGGGAAAGAGAGAGAGAGATGGAGGGGAAAGAGAGAGATGGAGGGGAGAGAGAGAGATGGAGGGGAGAGAGAGAGAGATGGAGGGAAGAGAGAGTGAGAGAGATGGAGGGGAAAGAGAGAGTGAGAGAGATGGAGGGGAAAGAGAGAGTGAGAGAGATGGAGGGGAAAGAGAGAGTGAGAGAGATGGAGGGGAAAGAGAGAGTGAGAGGAGATGGAGGGAAAGAGAGAGTGAGAGAGATGGAGGGGGAAGAGAGAGTGAGGAGAGATGGAGGGGAAAGAGAGAGGTGAGAGAGATGGAGGGGAAAGAGAGAGTGAGAGAGATGGAGGGGAAAGAGAGAGTGAGAGAGATGGAGGGGAAAGAGAGAGTGAGAGAGATGGAGGGGAAGAGAGAGTGAGAGAGATGGAGGGGAAAGAGAGAGTGAGAGAGATGGAGGGGAAAGAGAGAGTGAGAGAGATGGAGGGGAAAGAGAGAGTGAGAGAGATGGAGGGGAAAGAGAGAGTGAGAGAGATGGAGGGGAAAGAGAGAGTGAGAGAGATGGAGGGGAAAGAGAGAGTGAGAGAGATGGAGGGGAAAGAGAGAGTGAGAGAGATGGAGGGGAAAGAGAGAGTGAGAGAGATGGAGGGGAAAGAGAGAGTGAGAGAGATGGAGGGGAAAGAGAGAGTGAGAGAGATGGAGGGGAAAGAGAGAGTGAGAGAGATGGAGGGGAAAGAGAGAGTGAGAGAGATGGAGGGGAAAGAGAGAGTGAGAGAGATGGAGGGGAAAGAGAGAGTGAGAGAGATGGAGGGGAAAGAGAGAGAGAGAGATGGAGGGGAAAGAGAGAGAGAGAGATGGAGGGGAAAGAGAGAGAGAGAGATGGAGGGGAAGAGAGAGAGAGAGAGATGGAGGGAGAGAGAGAGAGATGGAGGGGAGAGAGAGAGATGGAGGGAGAGAGAGAGAGATGGAGGGGAGAGAGAGAGAGATGGAGGGGAGAGAGAGAGAGAGATGGAGGGGAGAGAGGGAGAGATGGAGGGGAGAGAGAGAGAGATGGAGGGGAGAGAGAGAGATATGGAGGGGAGAGAGTGTGAGAGATGGAGGGGAGAGAGTGTGAGAGATGGAGGGGAGAGAGTGTGAGAGATGGAGGGGAGAGAGAGTGAGAGATGGAGGGCAAAGAGAGTGAGAGATGGAGGGGTGAGAGATGTAGGGGAAAGAGAGAGAGAGAGATGAAGGGTAAAGAGAGAGAGAGAGAGATGAAGGGAAGAGAGAGAGGTGGAGAGGAAAGAGAGAGAATTGGAGGGCAGCGAGATGGAGTGGAGCAAGAGAGATTCTCATTCTACAGAACCACATCCAGTAATGTCCTCTTCTGGAAACCTACTGATCTAGAAAATTCTCCCGAGCACAATTCAGAAACACTTGCGTCTGTGCACTTTATCCTTATCCTCACCAAGTCTATATTAGGATAACTAAAGCCCAGGGCAGCACGGTGGCCTAGTGGTTAGCACAGCTACCTCACGGCGCTGAGGTCCCAGGTTCGATCCCGGCTCTGGGTCACTGTCTGTGTGGAGTTTGCACATTCTCTCCGTGTCTGCGTGGGTTTCACCCCCACAACCCAAAAATGTGCAGGGTAGGTGGATTGGCCACGCTAAATTGCCCCTTAATTGGAAAAAATAATTGGGTAATCTAAATTTATTTTTTTTTAAAAAGGTAACTAAAGCCCTCCAATAAAACTACTCTGCAGTTTTTGTTCATCTTTGTAATCACTTTGCAAATGCGTTCCTCTACATCTTTCCCCATAGATGGTGCCTCATAAAATGCACCCAGTAGTGTAAATAATACCTTCTTGCTTTTTACCTCTAACCAATTAGGTCGGTCCTTGATTTCTCCAGGCAGCCCACACTCTCCAGTACTGTGATGTTCTCCTGCCTCCCCTCCTTTTCTTTCCTCCACTGTCTTTCGTAGCCACCCTGGAATATTTAGAACCCTGTCTTAGCCTTTTTTGAACCAGATCTCAATTTTGATAAAGTTAAAGTCATTGGCAATCACAAAGTTCACCTGACTGCTCAGAACGACGTCACACTCTGACACTGAACAGGTTCTGAAGATGTGACTGCCACATTGATTACCTTATATTAGGGTCATGAACTGTCCGAATCAGTCTGTACAGCCTCACTGGAGTTTCAGCTCCCGTGTACAGGATACCTGTCGGATGCATTGAGCGCTTTTACAGGCGATTCACTTGCGACCAGTTTCTGTGCCAGGTTAAAAATTACACCTGACATCACCAGGGCGAATGCTTTAAGGAACAGAGGAATGTGTTGTTGGTGAAAGTATTCAGATGTTAGCGTTCAGTCTAACTTTTACAGCACAACTTGCAGCAATCCCAGGGGATATGTTTGTAGGGTCTGCGCTCGACCCGGCCTTTCACTGGAGCCCAGTGAGTTCCAAGATGTGTGTGCTGATAGCAACTTGCCACCAGTGCGGCTCCTGTGGATCCTGCTGCTATTCACCCTGTGTTGTCCACTCCAGTTAGTGTAGTAAAAGTGAAAGCTTTGCCCTTTTAGCTGCTGTTTGTGTGCTGGAGGAACCAGTCATTATTCTCAGCAGTGTCCAGATTAATCTTTTGATTCTTAAGGACAGCCCTGGAGGGATAACAACCGTAAACAATAATTGTGCGGTCTGATAGCAGATGTGGGTTTTTATGCTGAATGTTCGGATTTCTGAATGATTACAAAATGTTTCTTTTTTTTTCAGCCCCGATCCAGACCACCTTCCTCCTCCTGGATATGACGACTTGTTCATGTGATTTCCCCCCCCCCCCCCCCCCCCCCCCCCCCTTCCCCTCGCCTCTCCCCTCCCTTAAAACAGATTTGGTTATTTTTTAAAAAGACCTCGGATATAGATCACAACTTGAGGAATCCTGTGGCCTTCGCTTCTTATGGTTTAATGAATATTTTATGAACCGTGTAAATTAGCCGCTTGCTCTGGCGTGTTCCCTATATGAAGATCAGCTTCAGCTCAAGCAGTCTGCCCTTTAGCAGTGCAGCGTAGTTGATGAACTGAACTAGTGAAAGTCTGAAGAGCAGCCAAGTGCTTTATTGTCGTTTCTGACACATGCTCCCAGTGAGGACCTATGACCATTCTCCTGCACGTTGTCACCATGTGAGGTGACTGAGGTAGGCAGATGACATTAAATGCATTAGAGGGTTTAAGTTAACTGATCCTCTTAATAAACTGATGTGTAAATGAAAGAGTCGTTGATTGTATTTTGTCATGTTACACCGGTCTCCTTACACTTTAAGTAAGGGTTTTTTGTTGAATTCATGAATTTGTCGAATCTTCCAGAATGGAAAGAGGTAATCTGACCCATTATGTCTGTGTCAGCTCTTTGAAAAAGTTATCTATTTAGTTCCACTCCCCCTGCTATTTCCACAGCGCCCTGTAAATCCTCACTCTATCAGTTCATTGCCCTGGGGGAAAATAGGAAATATTTATTTTCTTAACCTAGGGTATGTGCACCTCACCATACTGAGCCAGACTCTCTGTTTTGGTTGACAACTAACAGACCTTTTTAGTTTCAGTAGACGGACCGTTTTCTCTCTGTGTACCAGAATAAACAAACGTGAGTGGGTTGAGCTCAGTTCGATTTACTTTCTCCGCCATCCCGGCTCTTTGACTGGACTGCTCAATCAACAAGCTTGTTTTCAGAAATCAAATATTGATCTCATTTATAACTCCAATAATTATTTTAATTTTCAATTAAAACTTATATCAAAAATTTAACAGCACCGTGTTTGTGACTTGATCTATAAGTGCCTCCAAACTTTCTTTGTTAAGGGAGAAACACATTTTGGGGACAGGGAATACAATAAATGGTGTCAGAAATGGCTCCGTGTGCACACCAGGGTGCCTGGTAAATGATGTCTGCCCTGCCCTGTTTGCCTTTGGCGCCATCACTATCTTTTCCCCATGTGTAGCCCATATTTAACAAATTAGTTGCTCCAAATATCTGCTCGTACATCACAGTTATGTGGAAAGACTAGCAAACTGGGATTCATAGAATCATAGAACTTACAGTGCAGCGGAAGGCTATTCGGCCCATCGAGTCTGCACCAGCCCCTGGAAAGAGCTCCCTACTTAAGCCTATACCGCCACCCTGTCCCCGTAACCTAGTAACCCCACCTAACCTTACTGGACACTAAGGGCAATTTAACCACCTAACCTGCACATCTTTGGACTGTGGGAGGAAACCAGAGCACCCGGAGGAAAGTCTCACAGACACGGCGAGAACGTGCCGACTCCGACACAGACAGCGACCCAAGCTGGGAATCAAACCTGGGACCTCTGCCGCTGTGAAGCAACTATGCTAACCACTGTGCTGCCCCGCCACCCACATTGTTCCCCTTGGTACTTGGGGATGATTAATGGAGCTGTTTAAAATTCTGGTGTTTTGATCGAGTAAGTAGGGAGAAATAGTTTTCACTGGCAAGAGGGGCAGTCATCAGAAGACAAGAGGTTTAAAATAATTTACAGAAACGAGTGGATGTGGTTGGAGTTGAGTTTTTTAAATTTATCAAGTTGTGATTTGGAATTCGCTGTCTGACAAGGTGGTGGAAGGAGATTCAGTAGTGACTTGGAACGGAATTGGATAAATCCTTGAAGGAGAAAGATTTGTATGGCGATGGGAAAAGAGACGTGGGAGTGAGGTTCAATGGTAGCTCTTTCAGACAGCCAGCACAGGCTAAATGGCTTCCTTCAAAGCTGAATGATGCTGTTTGAAGATTTTAACCTGATATTCAGGAATGTGATTACTCTGCTTTACTTTTCTCATAAGAAATTTTCAGCACCAACTCATTGCCTGAGAGTTTTAGTCAATGACATTTTAAGGCATCAAATGCAAGCAGATTGATCCCCACAGTATCCTCGGGTTGCCTTAGGACTTGTATCTTATCTTTCAGATAATAAATCCTGGACGTTTTCAGTGATGTGCAGATTATCAGCCATTCCATGCGAACACTTCTTCTGGAACTTTGAAAAAACGTAGTTGAGTGGAAACAGCGGGAAGTTGCTGTTGTAAAAATGAATGTGACAAGTTAAAAAGCCTTTAGCAAGCCTCGTGGTTTTGGAATATTTATTTTGATGTTTTAGAGAAAGGCTCCTGAGAAATCAGAAAGTGATTGAAAGGCTGGTAGAAACAAACTTAATAGTTATTTTCAAAAAGGAATTGGATACGCACTTAAAAAGAAAAAAGCTGTGCCGGGCTGTAGGGAAAGAGTAGGAGGATAAGTCGTGCTTTCAGAGAGCTACCTGGGCAGATGAGGATGAAGCAAATGGCCATCTGCTGTATTCTATATGAACACAGAACTTCTGCTGCAAATAAAGTGCTTGAACCTGTTCTCCAGATGTCGCTGGCAAACAGAGCTCTTTTCAGGTTCCCAGTGTCAGTACAGTTCCTGATTCTTGAGATTCTATTGTTTAGATCAGCCAAAATACATTAATCGTTTTCTATTACGGTCGATTGGAAATTTGCCTCTTAGAGCAAGTTAAATGCTGCATGTGTCCAGCAGCAGGTATTTAGTCAATAGTTGACTGCTTCAATAAAAAGGCCACTTAAATAAACACTCCAAATTGATTATGTGCTGACTTACGATGAATAATATTCTTTGACGAGTTTCAACTAGTTATTGTTTTTAGAGAGTTCAGCCAGTGCCGCCATTGATCTCTCCGAATCCCCATCAGCTGGTTCATTCTCCCCTCACTCTCCCACCACAGCTGTGGCTTCCTCCCCTCTTGAGAGGATGCAGCACATCTCCATTTAGCTCACTCACTCCCCATGCTATTGTCCTCCATGCTCCAAGTGACCTCTTCCTGTGCTGTAAACCTTTCTGCTGCTACGTTGTGCCATTACCCCACTCAACAGTGCAACAGGTGGAATCTCATTTGGCGAGCACCTCCAGACCATGGCTGAACCTGTGCAGTGACCTTGCTGTGTGGAGGCCTCGAGTGAAACACTGGGAGACCGCCACACTCTTGAGCACAAAAGCCAGGCTAACGCTACCCGTGCCGACAGAGGTACATTATTTGACATGAGCCCTCTCAGCTGGGCAATATTTTGCATGGGAGGCCTGAACTGGGGGGGCCATAAGATAATCATTAATAAATCAATGGGAAATTCAGAAGAAACTTATTCACCCAGAGAGTGGTTAGAATATGGAATTCATTACCACAAGGATGATTGAAACAGCTGCCATTGTTTCATGTAAGGAGCAGCTTAATAAACGCATGATGGAGAGAGGAATAGGGAGATATATTGATAGGGTGGGAAGGAAGGGGGAGAAGGCTTTTGCAGAGTATAAACAATGACATGGAACTACTGGACCAAATGGCCTGTTCATGTGCTGTAAATATGTCAGACTGCATATTTCAAAGATGAACAAGGATACTCTCCCTTGTATACAAACCAATTCTTTGTATACAATCCCTCATTCAACATCACTAAATCTGATTATCTTGTGTTTTTTTAAATGATCAATTCACAGGATGTGGGCATCACTGGCTGGACGTAGCATTTATTAGCCATTGGTATTTGCCCCTGAGAAGAGTGGTGATGAGCCACTTTCTTGAACCACTGAAGTCCATGTGGTGTTGGTACATCCACTGTGCTGTTAGGAAGGTTGTTCCAGGATTTTGACCCAGCGACAGTGAATGAGCAACGACATAGTTCCAAGTCAGAATGGTGAGTGACTTGGTGGAGAACTTAGGGATGGTGGTGTTCCCATGCACCTGATACACTTCCCTTCTTGGTGATAGAGGTTGTGGGTATGGAAGATGCTGTCGAAGGAGCCTTGGCAAGTTATTGAAATGCATCTTGTCGCTGATGTATACTGAAGCCACTGTACACCAGCAATGGGTAAAGTGAATGTTTAAGGTGCCAATCAAGCGAGCTGCTTTGACCTGGATGGTGTCGGGCTTCTTGTGTGTTGTTGGAGCTCATTCAGGTAAGTGGGGATATTCCAACTCAATCCTGATTTATGTCCTGTAGATGGTGGACAAACCGCGGGGTGTCAGGAGGTCAGTTACTCTCTGCAGAATACCTAGCCTCAGATCTAGTCTTGTAACCATGGTATTTGTTTGACTGGTCCACTGAAGTTTCCAGTCAGTGGTAACTTCTGCCATCGCCACACCCTGACACACGCACACACACAGTAATGTCCATTTGCACATTCCTACTTGTGTGATCTTGCTGTGCACTGATTGACTGCAGGTCTTTCATTACAGTAATGACTGAACTTGAAAAATAATTTATTGGTTGTAAAACGCCATGATTGTGAAAGGCGCCATGATTGTGAAAGGCACCATGTTCAAGGAGCGGCAGGGGATCTTTCGTGCTTACCTGTGAGGGCAAATGAGCCTTTAACATTGCATCAGGAGGACGACGTACAGCTCATTGGAGTTATCCCACAATGTTCTCACTCAGAGAGGAGGGGGCTACGTACTGAGCTGGAGCTGACATCGGGTTTTTTCTATTTTAGCATTATTGCACACCTCTGCCTCTTTCACCATTCCTTGCTAAATTTCAATCTCTGAGTTTAAAAAAAAGCTCTATCTAAAGGAATACATGTCAGTATGGCTTTTGAAAGAATTTTCATGCTCAGGGTTATCGCTTATTAAAATTTTAATCTAGTTCTATTGGGTTTATATCTCCATGGTGATTGGAACCTGGTCATCACACCGATGCTGATTTGCTAGCTTGCTGACTTAACCAGCAGCCATTAACCAACCAGTCGATAAGAGTGGAAGGCTTTGAATATTGTACACTTCTGCATTACGATCGATGACTCTGTAATTAGAATTTCAAACTTGACTTATTACTGGGGAGGTACCTGCTTTACATGTAATTCTTCAACTGAGTGCATTTTAATTCCAAGTGCAATTTGAGAACATTGCCTTTGTCTCTTCCTCCACCCCCATCTTCGATTCCTCTTTGCACCAACATAAAGACCCAATATTCTTTAAATAATGCAGTGCTTTTAAAATCTGTGTTTCTTCATTCACATCCCCTTCACTAAATGGATAACGAGTGTAATTGCCATTAAAGATGATTTTATAGATTCCATGCACACTTAAGCACAGAGTAATGACCCTTAGCTGTTTTTGGTCATTTATGAAGCATCCACTAATTTATTTCACATTGTCATATAGACAGTGCAGATCTTTTTATTGTTAAGTCTCATCAGTAACATCTTCCCATAGTATCAATACCATTAAAAAATAGTTCTGTGGCTGAAAAAATACCTGTTAGGTTAGGTCTATCCTTGGATTTAATTGTTAATGGCTGATTGGGCACACTCTTCACCTCTGAGTTTGAAGGTCATTGGTTTAAGCTCCACTCCAGAGACTTGAACATAATCAAGGCTGCCACCTGAGCACAGTACAGAGGGAGTGCTGTCATGTCAGAAGTGCCACTAAACTCCTGTCTGGTTGTTTTTGATGGATTTCCTCTGACACAATTTGAAGAGCAATGACATCCTCCTGTTCTGGGCAACATTTGTCCCTCTGTCACAATTAGCTGATTATTTAACCCATTGTTGTCTGTAAGGTATTACTGTGTGTAAATTGGTTGCTGAATTTGCCGACATAATAATGACTCTAAAATTAGCTCTTTGGCTATAAATCGCTTTG
The DNA here is from genome assembly GCF_902713615.1 of Scyliorhinus canicula. Classification (NCBI taxonomy): domain Eukaryota; kingdom Metazoa; phylum Chordata; class Chondrichthyes; order Carcharhiniformes; family Scyliorhinidae; genus Scyliorhinus; species Scyliorhinus canicula. Next base: position 204,859,674 of record NC_052152.1, on the reverse strand, counting down.
AGACATCTTAAGGACATGAAAGAACTAACATATGTGCACACCCTTTGCTTAAAGGTTGAACACCAATCATTCAATGTAGTAACAGCAATTTTCTACCTTCATTACAGTTACTGCTACCTCTTTCTAAATTGAATAATAGCCATCGGAGAGTGATTACAGGGAGGTTAATTGAACTCTTCAGATGATAGCTTTGAATAAGCAATGCAGTTTATACTTATCTGAACCCATGATTTGATCCCATTCTTGAAATCTGCCTCTATTGAGTGAACATTTATTCTGTTTCTGTCAACCTCAGTTGGCACTTGCTGTTCATGAGCTTTTGAGTTCCTGATTGAGGTGGTCTTCACATACAAAGGCTGAAAGCTTATCCTGTTCCCAAATGTTCACACAAATAACCTTTTCCAGCAGTGATCAATCATTGAGGTCAAGGGACATTAAAACCATTGCCCAACGCTTGGTTGTCTCTTGTACCAAGCATTTCCATTCCTCTAAACTTTGTAAAGCATAGAAGAGGAAAGAACTTGCAATTATTTACCGACTGCCTCAGGCTGTCCCAAAGTATTCATAGCCTAAGACTTAATTACAGCTGCCATGTTTACAGTGTCTTTTCTCATACTCACATTCCTGGACAGTTGTCTGATAAGAAGAACATTTTTGACCTCCCAAGTTCCAACCTCACGATTTAGCTTATCTCTGAGATTGCCTTCCGACCTTCTTTCCCATATTGTTCCTCGAATGCATGGCCTTCCTCACAAATCTTCACTGTGTTGAAGACCCATTGTATCATCTCTAACTCTCTCAAAAGTGTTCAAAGCAGGAACTCCTTGTGTCCCTCAGCCTTTCCTCACTGCAAGAATTCGGGACCCCCAATGATGTCACCTAATCAGGGCTCCCTAATTCCTCTTGTCTTCTCCATGATTCTTTTCCAATTAATTTATGCCCTCTATCATGGCTTTTTTATCTTCGTGTCTCAATTAGTTTTCAATTCAATGACTAAAGTGCATTGTGGAATGATAAATTTTCAAATAGTAGAAATCAAACTAGGTAGGATATACCGTAGAACACTTTTTTGGGGGAAATCATGAACTTTATTTGTTTATGGGATGTGGGTATCGCAATCTTGCAAAGCAACATTTATTGTCCATTCCTAATTGCCCTTGGGAAGATGATGATGGATGACCTTGAACTGCTGCGGTGCATATGTAGCTGTGTTGGTATACTCTCAGTTCCTGTGCTGTAATGTTCTTTATTCTTTCAGGGCGGGGAATGGAGGGGTACAGATCGTTTGGGCAATAAGTAGTAGGTCTAAATGAGGAATCTAGATCAATGTAGGTTTGTTGGGCTGAAGGGCCTGGTTCCTGTGCTGTAATATTGTTTGTTCTTTGTTCAGAGTTGTTGTGGAGGGAGTTCCAGGATTTTGACCCAGTGACAGTTAAGGAATGGTGATTATTTTCCAAGTTAGGATGGTGAGTGACTCGGAGGAGCACTTGCAACTGACCACGTTCCCGTGTACCCGCTGCCCTAATATTTGGTGGAGGTTGCAGGTTTGGAAAGAGTTTGCTGAGTTGGGGCAAGGCAGAGAACGATCACAGGAACCTCTTCTGAATGGTCTACGGAAGATTACAACCTAGACGGAGGCCATTTGATTCTTCCTGTTTTTGTCAGCTCTTTACCGAAGCAATCCAAAACTATTCCCACTCTCCCATTCTTCAGATATTTATTGCAACTTTCCCCTCAAAAGATGCAGCATTACCTCAGCAGAATTTCTGACGCCAACAACTGCCCTCTTGAGTCCAATATCTTTCCCATGTTTCTTACTCCGCTATTGACAATTTTAAATGGCACAATCCCACCAGCGACTTCCAAACCAGAGAAAAATAGGCATTCTCTGTTTATCCATTGACGTAAGGATTTAAGACAGAAGTGGGTTGTGGATTATTATGTTAACTTCCGTTCAAATTTACTGCTTCAATCTTGGTAAATATTCATAATTTTAATGAGAGTTTGGAGCACTGCCTGACATTTCATTATGTGAAGGAACCCGCAGTGCGGTCCTTCCTGATTTACTGCCGCTCTGACTGTCTGTTTTATTTCATGACATTCTTGTTAGTAATTTATGAGGTGCCAAAGCTGATCCAGGTTGTCTGAACCAGCTGCGTATCATTGGGTTTCGAAGAGGTGAGAAACTGCATCACATATTTTAATCCTTGGCTTCTGGGCTGTCCTATTGCAACACATTTTAAAGAAAAGGGCTCGCATATTGAATGCAGATTACCATAGTGGCTGTTAATTAGGTTTCAACCCAGCAAAGTAATTGGATTCCAGCTGGATTGCAGGTCAATCAAAACTGGCAGAATGTCCGAAACCTTTTATAAACGATGCTGTATTTGTGCATCATTCATATGAATATAAACTGCATTCATTCTACCATTTTATCAGTCAGATATTGGCAGGGTCAAACATGTTACAATGCGCAAAATATCAGTGCCTCAAATTCCAAACCTTTTGACGCATTGAGGGTGAGGTGATGTTTCAGAATTCTGTTTTCGCTTCTGAACCCAGGTTCAGATCCAAATCCAACATCTCGGATTCTGGTTCTCTGGAACTCGGAGTAACTGAGTACAATTCTAAAAGGGACAGGAGCAGAGGGATCTGGGAGTATGTGAATAAATCATTGAAGGTGACAGGACAGATTGAGAAGCATATGGCACCTTGGCTGTCGGGTAATAGGAAGGAAGTTAGGATAAATCTGTATAAAACGCTAGTTCAATATCAACTGGAGTATTGCATTCCAGTTCTGGGCATCACACTTTAAGAAGGATGTTCCTGCATTAGAGAGAGTGCAGAAAAGATTTATGAGAATGGTTCCAGGGTCGAGTGGCTTCAGTTACATAGACAGATTGGAGAAAAGGTTGAACAGAGATTTGACAGAGGTACTCAAAATCACGAGGGGTCTGGGTAGAGTCGACAAGAAGAAAGTCTTCCCATTGGTGAAAGATGGAGAGTCGGAGGGGGCCGATGGAAGGTAATTGAGAAAAAGCAATGGCAAAACAGGAGAAACCTTTTCAGGCAGCGAGTGGGCAGAACTACGTGGAAAAGGCAAGGCACTGTTATGAGGTGAGTTATTCCAACAGAGGGCCAGCATGGACATAATGGTCTGAATGGCCACCTTCTGTGCTGTAACCATTCTGGGTGGACGCTAGGCAGCTCCTTGAGCCTTTTCCACCATTCAGTTTGATCATGGTGCACCTGTTTCTCAGCAACATTTACCAGCTATATGTCCTGTAACCCTTCCTACCCTTGCCGAACCAAAGTCTATACATCATGGGCGTGATCTAATGGCCGCGTTGCACCCAGTGTGGAATGGTGTGAACCTGTTAGATCATGGGAGAGGCAGAAATCGGAACCTGCGCCAGGCGGTGATTGGTTTCCAATCTAACCAGCCCTCTCCCATTGGCGTGATCCGGTTTCTGCCTAAACGTGGCGAGAAACCAGTAATCACCAATTAAGGCGAATCTCCATATCGTTAACGGGACGGGCCGCCTATCTAACAGCCTCCCGTGATCTAACCGGTTCCCAATGCGCAGTCATGCAGGCGCCCTTTAGCACACCTACTTAAGAATGTGAAGCGAGCGCAATGGCTGCTGTAGGGATTGGAAGAAGTGAGTAGCCATCTTCAAAATCGACCAATCAGCCTGGGGACACTGGAGCTGCTGCCCTGGAGCCTGGGGTACGTTGGGGTTTTGTGGGGGGGGGGGGGGGGGTGTATACCCATACTAAGGGCAACTGTTGCCTGTTTGTTGCACCGTACACCCCCAGGGCAGCCCCGTCCGTGGTAATATGGTGAAGGTCACTTTACCCCCTCCGACCGGGGTGGCCTCTGGCTGCACAGCTGAAGGCTTTTGCCAATTGGGAATTGGCATTATAAGTTACACGAGCAATTCACAGCTGCAGGTTGTGTTTGCTGCTTGCCCCTGGTGGCTGTCCCAACCTGCTGGGGTCTGTGTTAGATCACTCCAGGGTGATAGGCCATGGCAGCACTGTCAGTGGCTCAATATACAAGGCAGGGTGATGATAACTCACTGTGAGCTGAGCTCTGGTGCTTCTCAATCTAGTCTGACTCCTGTCTATTTGCTGGCAGGGCACTCACACCCATCACCTGCATGTGGTGTGTCTTGGGGGGGGGGGGGCAAATCTAGCACCACAATGCGTGGGGGGATGGGTCCAGGGAGGGCAGAGGGCCTGTGGAGGGGAGCGTGGTGGGGTGGGGTACTGTACCCCACCACAAGGACATTATTAGTTACACGAGCAATTCACAGCTGCAGGTTGTGTTTGCTGGGGGAGGGCAGAGGGCCTGTGGAGGGGAGTGTGGTGGGGTGGGGTGGGGTACAGGCCGGCCCACAGTGCAGAATAACTTTACGCAGGCTTCACATATCTCTGGTGTAACAATGTTAATGGTGTCCAGTCATTGCACTCACTGTCCCTAGCTACCGATGGTGGCCATTTACCCTGGACTCTCCCACTGAAGGAAGTAGGGTAGAAAGAGAGAAACAATCAAATCCTTTAATCATTTTAAACACCTTCCATGGCTTACCCCTTTATGTTCGATACTCAAGGGAACACAGCCCTAGTCTATGCAGCCTATAATCTAGCCCTTTTATCACAAAGTGCGGATCGGGAAAAACCTTGCTGCTGCTGCTCCTCTAAGGACAATATACCCGTCCATCCTTAAACCCTGCAACAACCTCTGAAAAACATTCTTTTATTTTATTGTTCATGGGCAAGGCTGGCATTTATTGCCCATTGCTGGTTGCCCAGGTTTGATAAAACTGAGTAATTTGCTCGGCCACATCAGAGGGTGGTTAAGAGCCAACCACTTTGGTGTGATATTAGAGTTACAAGTAAGCCAAACTGGGTAAGGGTTTTCTCCTGAGGGTCATAGCGAACTTTATTGGGTATAGGTGGCTACCATGGTCACTTTTACTGATGCCAACTTCTTCATCTCATTCTTTTTTTAAATTGAATTCAAATTGAATTGAACATGTGTTCTCTGGAGTATTAGCCCTCTAATGTAATCAGTGCACCATTACAGTATGACCGTACCCCAACTATATCCCCTTTTCCTTAACCCCCTGTAAGTCATACCATGTTCTTCAAGCTTCCAAAACTCTGAGACACGTTTCTCCCTATCTGATGAATACACGGGCGATGTAAGCTGCTTATCTGACTCGGTGCTGAAACTCTGAGTCAGAAAGGTTGAAGGTTTAAGCCTCACTAAAGGACTTGATCTAGGCCAACAGATTAATCGGTGCACTGACGAGGAAGTGCTGTACCATCAGGCTGTTTTTTGGATGATATATTAAACCGAAGACTGTAAAATATTCTCGCATTCTAGTCAAAAGCTGATAAATATTCCTGTACACCATCTTACCCTTCACTAACTTCAGAGTTCTCAATGCCTTTTGTGGGTTGGAACAACTTTTATTTATATATAGTAAAATTCTTCAAAAGAGCATTGTCAAACAAAATGTAAAATCAAACCACAGAAGGAGCTATTAAGTCGAGTGGTGTAAGTTATAAAAACTAGCTTTGGAGGAGGTTCTTGGAAGTGAGAGAGGGTTAGGCCCGATTTCTGGACTTGGGGGTCTCGGCAGCTAAAACCACCGAAGGTGGGGTGAAGGAAACTTGTGATGAACAAGGGGCTGGAATTGGAGGAACACAGAACCTGTATATTAGCTCTACAGATTTAATTGGCATAATTGACTAGTCAAGGAAGGGCGAGCTCGCATTTCAGCCAAACGACTGCCTTATTTGGCAGATGAGGCACAGCTGATTCTTGTGAAGCCGACAGTTAGCATGACAAGCACATCCCTAGGAGGCACCCTTATTCTCCCAGGTAACAAGGGATGCAGAGTTAACAAGCCTTACATCAACCACAACCATCCATTCCAACACAAATTCCTGACAGTCAAACGTCCCTGACAAGTGGATATGTACTTCCATGCAGCTTAACCCTTTTTGAGTGGGTCATCATTCCTCATGAAGCAGGGATGCAACCCATTCTTGAGTCTCCCACTCTACCCATACAGCCTGTCTTCTCATGAAACCCCACCCAGTTACCTCACAGTTGCCCAGAGTGTTGACCCTCTGTATTTACCTCCTGCCACCCACTTTCCAGCTCCCAGTAAGAATGGATGCTCCCTCAGTGGAAATTTGGGCACAAGCCCAGCAGGAGGACATGGGAAGTGCCCGCATGCCAGCCTTTCAGATGCTCTTAAAGCACCCCAACATGAAGGGAAGGTAAGGCCTCAGCCCCGAGCTGAGTTTATCATTGTTCTCTGCACCCTGGGTTTTTAACACCCTGGGGGGGTGAAGATGAACTGAGAGCTCGCCTCCGAAATCTGCCTTGGATGTCAGGCTGCCGTGGACATGACATTTATATAAAGCTGTTGTAAATGGCGTTGGTGTTGGTGTGACACCGGCTCTGGCTGAATGTTCAGTGAAGGAGGAAGTGCCAGATTGAGCGCTCGCTAATGACATGCTAATATATCAAAATGACGTTCCTATGCTTCCGCAATATGTTTCACGTTACTCCGCCAGGGCGGAGGGTTGAAAATTGGAAATCAGGATCTCACCGGAGCTCAATACGGGCTCAAAAGCACCCCACCCCCATAGGTACAAAGTCACCTGTTCCTCCCAATTATGTGGCACTCACAATATGTCATGTCTCAAATTATTCATATACTGTGTTGGAACCAACAATTCTACGGACACGTGTTTGTAGGATTAGAATACCGGTTTTAATATACTTACAACAGAGCCAGCCTGTTAGCCATTGAACTTTCGGTGAACTGGCCGGCTGACTGTGTGGCACGGATCTTTATACAGCAGCTCCAGGGGGAGGAGTTCTGGGCGGAGCCAAGGGGGGAGCCCAGTACAAACTCTCGAGTACTCCCAGAGCTACTCCCCCTGGTGGTCAGGTAGTGCAACTGCACTTACAATATTGATACATGTATCTACTTGGAACAGAGTGACATTGGTAACTATAATGCCCTGTGAATCTCATTCACCACATACTGTATCTCAAAATGTTATAACTTCAAAGAAATCTCTCTGACTTGTATTTGAATGAATCAACACTAACTGGTTCCACTGTCTCCCTCAGGAGCCTGTTCTGTGGATTGATCATTTAGTCACTGAAATATTATTTCTATAACTTGATTTTGAACAAAGTGTAAAGGTGTGTCAAAATCAACATGATCGAGTATCTCTGCCTGAAGGCAGGTCACACTCACAGCACCGTGATCTCCAACATGGGTAGAGCCAGGAGGCAAGCCCTAGGTCGAGCCCAATCAACATAGAACCATAGAGGAATCATAGAATTTACGTGCAGAAGGAGGCCATTCAGCCCGTTGAGTCTGCACCGGCCCTTGGAAAGACAACCCAACCTAAGCCCAGACATCCACCCTATCCCCAGACCTCCACCCTATCCCAGTAACCCCAGCCAACCTTTTTTGGACACTAAAAACAATTTAGCGCGGCCAATCCACCTAACCTGCACATCTTGGACTGTGGGAGGAAACCGGAGCACCCGGAGGAAAACCACACAGACATGGGGAGAACAAGCAGACTCCGCACCGACAGTGATCAAGCCAGGAATTGAACCTGGGACCCTGGAGCTGTGATGCAATGGTGCTAACCACTGTGCTACCGTGCTGCCCCTGGCAGTCGGAATGGCTTTAAACCCAGTGCTGTTGGCACCAATCTGATCCTCATCTGCCATTCAGCCAACTGAGCCAACCAGCCCCCAAGAAGTCTGCATTGCTGTGGCAACACACACTTTAACATGCTTGGATAGCGGTGGCGGAGGCTGGGTTTTCTTCCCATCACATGGCTGACAGGAATCTCTTCTGCTCTTACTGCCCGTTATTGGCACAGCCTATTCGGCTGTGTTACCAACAACCCTTCATTGGCCCTCAGGTCCTGGACCAGAACTTGGACTTAAAGCTTCTGGTTGGAGCCACTGTGTCACTATCTAAAATCCAGGCAATAAGTAATCAGAAATGATCCTTTTGTTCAGCTTCTATATGCAGGTACAGAAACATTGTGATTAATTCCTTCAAGGAGATGAGACTATCCAATCCACATTCAGTTGTGTCCCGCTTATTACACTAAGCACAGAACAAGCAGCCTCTGTTTTAGGAACAATTCCTTGTTCAAATGTGGCATATTCACGTTTGGTGACAAACCTCCCTTGATATTATTTGCCAGACCCAAGCTGTGGTCACACAACGAAACAAAACAGATCTTCAAACCCTTCATGGGCAGAAATGTGCCTGAGGGTCAATAATAATCAGACCGAGTCAGAACAGATTAATTATTAATTCCATGCATGGTAATTATGAGCAATCTCTATTCTGTGCAAAAAGCAGCAATGGTCTTGGAGCAGGGCACTTCCAAATCTGGAGAAGGGTTTTCTGTTTACCACACGCCAGTAGCCGTGATATCCTTGGCCACAGCTGTGTCTCCAGACACCCAAATCACTCAGTGCCACACTGTGTTCAGGAAGGAAACCAGGCACACAGTGAATGAATTGGCCAGGTTGTCTGCAGCTTTCATTTGAAACTGCTGACGTAATACCCGTGGGAAATCCACTGAGACTCTGTACATCGATTTTGCTTCCTTTGAGTCTTTTATCTGCATGCCTTCTGTAGAACCTGAAGGAATGTTGTTTTCAAGCAAAATTTTGATTGCATTGTTAGCCCCAGGGTCTGCAGGGTCAAATGAGAAGGGTGGCTACAGAAATGCAAATTACCTTCTTTACAGTACTCAGTTAATTACAAAAATAGATTTACTGGACTGATTCCAGAACTGAGGGGTTATACAAATGATTTGGACGAAGGAATCAAAGGGACGGTTGCTAAATTTGCTGTGACACAAAGATAGGTGGGTAAGTAAGTTGTGAAGAGGACATCAGGAGGCTACAAAACAGTATAGACGGGTTAAGTTAGTGGGCACGGATGTGGCAAATGGAGTAGTGTGGGAAAATGTGAGGTTGTCTATTTTGACAGGACAAAGTAAAAAGATTATTATCAAAATAATGGGAGATTGCAGAGGGATCTGGGTACCCGAGGGTGTGAAGTGGAAAAGGTTAGTATTTAGGTGCAGCAAGTAATCAGCCAATCTCATAAAATGTTATGGTTCATTGCAAGGGGAACTGAATTCAAAATTAGGCAGGTTATGCTTCAGTTACATAAGGCATTGGCAAAACTTTTCTCCAGAAAAGAAATGATGACTTGATACAAGTGCTTAAAATTACAAAATAGTTTGTTAAGATCTCTGGGTTGCCTTGGAGTCTCCAGGATTTTATTTTTCCTATTTTGCTGTGGGATGTGGGCATTGGTGACTGTATTTGAGGCCCACCCCTAATTGCCGTTGAATTGAGTGTTTTTAGGCAACACTTCAGAGGGTATTTAAGAGATTGGAGATCTGGAGTCATATGTAGGCCAGACGAGGTAAGGATGTCCGATTTCCTTCCCTAAAGGACATTAGTGAACCAGATGGTTTATATGACAATCGATGATCAGAAAATATTCCAGATTTATTCATTCAATTTTAAATCAATTAGGTTCCATGGTGGGGTTTGAGTCCCATATTCCCAGAGCATTAGCCCGGGCCTCTAGAATACTAATCCAGTGATAATACCGCAACATGGACAACACCCCCATTGAAAGTTAATCTCCACCACCCTACTGTGAGAAACCGCCCAGAGAGAAAATAAAGCAAGTGTTTTTTTTTTCATTTTTGTTAGCCAATTCTGTTTATTAGTTGCAAAAGAAATGGGGACAGAAAGACCAATAGACTTATTGAGAGTCTATTATCCAATTGGATGATATTTAAGAATCTGTTTGTTTTCCAGTTGACCATGAGGAGGTGGGGCACCGTGAAGATGGACATGTCGGGGCCAATGACGGAAGTGTGAGGGTGGGGGCGTTAGAAGCAAGTCATGTGATGAAACATGGCCATGGGCAGTGCGGTAGCACAGTGGTTAGCACAGTTGCTTCACAACTCCAGGGTCCCAGGTTTGATTCTCTGCATGTGCGGTGTCTGCACGTTCTCCCCGTGTCGGCGTGGGTTTCCTCCGGCTGCTCCGGTTTCCTCCCACAGTCCAAAGATGTGCAGGTTAGGTTGATTGGCCATGATAAATTGCCCTTAGTGTTCAAAAACGTTAGGGGGGTTACTGGGTTATAGGGATAGGGTGGAGGCATGGGCTTAAGTAGGGTGCTCTTTCCAAGGGTCAGTGCAGACTCAATGGACCGAATGGCCTCCTTCTGCCCTGTAAATGCTATGATTTTATGAAACCGCCAGGAATAGATCCAACTGGACTTGGCAACCCTGGATGGAGAAGATGTTTCCACTATGCAGAGGAAACGATCACTCGGGAAATAAGTATAAATTAGTCACCATTAAATCCAGTAGGGAATGAGCAATGGTGGTTAGAATATGAAACACTAGGGCAGCATGGTGGCACAGTGGTTAGCACTGGGACTACGGCGCTGAGAACCTGGGTTCGAATCCCAGCCCTGGGTCACTGTCTGTGCGGAGTTTGCACATTCTCCCCGTGTCTGTGTGGCTTTCACCCCCACAACCCAAAGATGTGCTGGCCAGGTGGATTGGCCACGCTAAATTGTCCCTTAATTGGAAAACAAATAATTGGGTACTCTGAATTGCTTTTAAAAAGGGGCAGCATGGTGGCACAGTTGTTAGCCCTGTTGCCTCACAGTGCGGAGGCCCCGGGTTCGATCCCGGCTCTGGGTCACTGCCCGTGTGGAGTTTGCACATTCTCCCCGGGTTTGCGTGGGTTTCACCCCCACAACCCAAAGATGTGCAGGGTAGGTGGATTGGCCACGCTAAAATTGCTCCTTAATTGGAAAAAAAATGAATTGGGTACTCTAAATTTGTTTAAAAAATGAATATGAAACTCTTAACCACATGGAGCTGTTGATGCATTTCAGGGGAAGCGAGACAAACATGGAAAGGAGAAGTGAATAGAAGTATCTGCTGAGAGGTGAGGGAAGAGAGATGGGACGAGGCTCCTGTACAGCATAAGGGCTAGGATAGGTCAGCAGCTTGAATGGCCTGTTACTGTGCTGTGAATTCTGAGTAATGCTATGTAATTAAGAGCTTGTATTACATCTTCCTAATACTTTTATTGTAACTCAAGCTACAGCCCATCATTATTTGTATAATTAAACCACTCGCTGTTCAGATTGCCAGGATTATTATAAAATCTCCAGGAATTAATCTCCAAGAAAACAGCTGCAAGTGGCTCTCAGGGGAAATGACAGAGGAATGTTAAAAAAGTGGATTTGTTTCTTTGAACCATCACATATATTAATTATTTTAAAGAATAGTGATGAGGGTAGACAACTGTTGGATCGAACAGGGGTGTTGGAAGTGGAGAGTAATGTGTTGAGACCTCCAGATATATAACTGGTCAAAGTTAACAACCCAAATTGCCATGGTACCTGTCCACATATTGGGCTGTAGTTATACTAACTTCACATTGCCTGCTGAACCCCAAAATAACTGGGTCAATTATAAAACTGGATAAAATCAAATTACCAAAGAGAAAATGCTGGAAAATCTCAGCAGGTCTGGCAGCGTCTGTAGGGAGAGGAAAGAGCTAATGTATCCTTTCTGTATTCAACAGTAATTTTCAAATGGGAATAGCTAAATATAAGAAAAGCAACAAGCCAGCACAGGGTTGATGGGCTGGAAGGCCTCCTTTTTGTGCTGTATCATTCGACACACGCTGAAAAAATCCTGCAATCCTTTATATTGAAAAATAGATTTACCAGTCCCTCTGCAATAATTATTCTGCACAACTGTTTGGAGGTGTTTGCTTTTTGAAATGTTCTCAGATTTGTTTCTTGGAAGCTATTAAATCCCATTTGCAAGTGCATAAGATTGGTTGGTTTGATGGGGCCATCGGGGAATCTAACCACGACCTTATCTAAAAACCTCGGCACCTGCAACTACAATCCTCTCAGGAGCTGCCGTCCACAGGTTTGGGGCTGTGCACAGAGACAGTGCAGCCTGCAGCCCTCTGTAACCATCCTCCCCCCCACCCCACACTCAACCCCACCCAGCCCCCAAAGTCATACCTAGCTGCAAGCCTGCTAATCCTCTTGTTCCTCACAAAGCAAAAAATCTACTGGTGATGTGATGAGGTCCAGAAGTGCAGTCACTGATAAATTACTAAGCGTGGAAAGTGACCACAACTCACCATCTGCTGCCTGCAAGCCAAGCTGGGATGTTCTATCCTATTAGCAATCAATAAACAGCTGAAAGCTCGAGAATCAGTCAGTGTGTGTTTGTGTGTGTAGTATGTGTGTCTCTGTGAGTGTGCGTGTGTGTCTCAGTGATTGCGAGTGTGCATGTGTGTGTATCTATTTGTGTGTGTGCGTCCATGTGTGACTGTATGTATTGGTGTGTGTGTGGGTGTTTTTTTTTAATTTAGAGTAGCCAATTCATTTTTTCCAATTAAGGGGCAATTTAGTGTGGCCAATCCACCTACCCTGCACATCTTTGGGTTGTGGGGGCGAAACCCACGCAAACTCAGGGAGAATGTGCAAACTCCACACGGACAGTGACCCAGAGCCGGGATCGAACCTGGGACCTCGGCGCCGTGTGACAGCAGTGCTAACCCACTGCGCCACCGTGCTGCCCTGTGTGTGGGTGTTTGTGCAGTGACTGTATAAGTGTGGGTGCAAATGCCTATTTGTGTGCGGGTGTGTGTCTCTGAGTATGTGTGCGTGTTTGTGGGTTTTGCATGTGTCTCAGTGTGGGTGTGTGTCCTACTGTCTGTCTTTGGGAGTGTGTGGCATTTGTGTGACGGTGTGCCTCTGAGTGTATGCGTATTTTTGTGTGTGCGGCTGTTTGTGTGGGTGTGTGTCTCCATGAGTGTTTGTGTCCATGTATTGGTGGGTGTGAGTATGCAAGTGAGTGGGCGCGATTCTCCGCTCCCACCACCCCCCAAAATGGCGTGTCGCGTTTTGCGACACGCCACTTGGAGAATCGCGGGTCGCCGTTTTTCACGGTGACCCGCGATTCTCCGGCCCAGCTGGGCCGAGCGGCCTGGTCGCTGCCGGCGTGAACATGGCGCAAAAGGTGAGTTTGGGGTCTGTGGGGGGTGGAGAGGGGATCGAGCACCACGGCCGTGCTCGGGAGGGGGACGCACTCTTTCCCCTCCGCTGCCCCGCAAGATCAAGCTGCCACGTCTTGTGGGGCAGCGGAGGGGAAGACGGCCACCGCGCATGAGCGGGTTGGAGTCGGCCAACCTGCGCATGCGTGGCTGACGTCATTAGGCGCCGCCGGCCGCGTCATTCTCGGCGCGCCGCCTTGACGCAAGTGTGAAGGCCCGGTGGCCGAGATTTATGGAATGCCGCTCCTAGCCCCCCAGGGGGGAGGGGGGGAGAATAGGGGGCGAGGAGCGGCCTCCAACGCCGTCGTGAAACACTCCGGATTTCACGACGGTGTCGGGCGTTGCGGAGAATTCCGCCCAGTGTGTTTGTGTGTGGGGGGGGGGGGTAGTGTGTTTGTGTGTGTGGGTTTGGGTGTGTGTGGGTTTGCGTGTGTGTGTGGGTGTGTGTGTGGGTTTGAGTGTGTGTGTGGGTTTGAGTGTGTGTGTGGGTGTGTGTGTGGGTTTGAGTGTGTGTGTGGGTTTGCGTGTGTGTGTGGGTTTGGGTGTGTGTGTGGGTTTGTGTGTGTGTGTGGGTTTGAGTGTGAGTGGGTTTGGGTGTGTGTGTGGGTTTGAGTGTGTGTGTGGGTTTGGGTGTGTGTGTGGGTTTGGGTGTGTGTGTGGGTTTGGGTGTGTGTGTGGGTTTGAGTGTGTGTGGGTTTGCGTGTGTGTGTGGGTTTGTGTGTGTGTGTGGGTTTGGGTGTGTGTGTGGGTTTGGGTGTGTGTGTGGGTTTGAGTGTGTGTGTGGGTTTGAGTGTGTGTGTGGGTTTGAGTGTGTGTGTGGGTTTGAGTGTGTGTGTGGGTTTGAGTGTGGGTTTGAGTGTGTGTGTGGGTTTGAGTGAGTGTGGGTTTGAGTGTGTAGCCACCGAAGTTGGCCATTCCCTCAATACAAAATGGAGGAACGCAAAGCTTGCAGGTTAAAATGGACAATGTTTGCAGCACAAGCAGGCTGCACCAAGCCAATGTGTATTGTGTCTGCTAAGAGAGCAGACAGCACCGAAATGCACATTCCACATACTAATGAGGCAATCTCCGGGATAGTTAACATAGCAATGGAACGATCCCAGGGACAATGGACACAAATAGGGAAGTGATTGCAACAGTGTATGGGAAACCAGACACCCCGGCACCAGCAGGGTTCGAAAACAAAGCAGCTGAAGGCCCGCCCAGTAGCCAAGGAACAGCCTCAGTATTGGGGGGATTCAAACAAATCGATTGGGAAGAGACCCAATCGATTCCGAGCAGGTAAAGGGTCCGCCCAAAAGGACGCGAAGCCCTAGGACCTATAAAAGACAGGTCCCACACTTAGTTCGTTCTTCTTAACCAGCCCTCCTCTCTGGACCAGCATCTCGACCAGCTTTTGCCAAAGAAGACCTTGAACGAGAGAGAGGAGAGGTTTGGGACAGCAGCCTCCAGCTAGTAAGTGTCTCACAACGATCGCTACCAGAGATAGACACTCCTGACCCCTTTTTAACCTGTACCAACCTGAAGTCTGCAGACCAGTGCAGAGCAAGAGGCCTTGTCCCCTGATCCAGCAGTTCCCTTTGAGATACGTATTGGTTTATTTAGCGGTAGGAATAGTTTAATCATCTTAGCGTGTGCATGGGTAGTATTATAATTGTATTATAATAAACTCAGTTGTTTGAACTTACTATTTGGTGTATGGTTTTATTGCTTTGAACTTGACCTTGAAACTTGTGGCGGTATCTTAACGATACCTGGCGACTCCAGAGCTAAGTAACAAAACAGAGCCAAAACGAGTGTTAAGCACACTCACCCAGAACGAGCAACAAGTGTGTGTGGGTTTGGGTGTGTGTGTGGGTTTGGGTGTGTGTGTGGGTTTGGGTGTGTGTGTGGGTTTGAGTGTGTGTGTGGGTTTGAGTGTGTGTGTGGGTTTGAGTGTGTGTGTGGGTTTGAGTGTGTGTGTGGGTTTGAGTGTGTGTGTGGGTTTGAGTGTGTGTGTGGGTTTGAGTGTGTGTGTGGGTTTGAGTGTGTGTGTGGGTTTGAGTGTGTGTGGGTTTGAGTGTGTGTGGGTTTGAGTGTGAGTGTGGGTTTGAGTGTGAGTGTGGGTTTGAGTGTGAGTTGGTTTGGGTGTGGGTTTGAGTGTGAATGTAGGTTTGAGTGTGAATGTGGGTTTGAGTGTGAATGTGGGTTTGAGTGTGAATGTGGGTTTGAGTGTGTGTGGGTTTGAGTGTGTGTGGGTTTGAGTGTGAATGTGGGTTTGAGTGTGAGCGTGGGTTTGAGTGTGAGCGTGGGTTTTGGGTATCTTATTTTTATTCATTCATGGGATGTGGCCGTCGCTGGCTGGGCCAGGATTTAATAATAGTAATAATAATAATTGCTTTTTGTCACAAATCGGCTGCAATGAAGTTACTCTGAAAAACCCCTAGTCGCCACATTCGGGCGCCTGTTCGGCGAGCCCGGTACGGGAATTGAACCCGCGCTGCTGGCACTGTTCTGCATTACAAGCCAACTGTTTAACCCACTATTGACCGTCCCTGAAGGCATTCTTGTGTAAACCACCTTGCTGTGGGTCTGGAGTCACATGTAGGCCAGACCAGGTGAGGATGGCAGATTCCCTTCACTAAAGGACATTAGTGAACCAGATGGGCTTTTACAAAAATCGACAATGGTTTCATGGTCACCTTTTTTAGGCTTTTAATTACAGATTTTTCTTGAATTCAAACCTCACTATCTGCCGTGACGAGATTCAAACGCAAGAGGATTAAGGTGGGAAATTCCAGTGCTTCAGGTCTCTGAAGCTGGAGGCACTGTCGCTGTCGCTGCTGCATCCAATAAATCAGCGATGGTCAAGAAGCCAAACTTGGAGGAGTGCAGCACTCTCAGACTGTGACAAAGAAGGATTCTTCGTTGAAGGCAGATTGACAGCCAATATGCAGCAGCAAGATCCCAAAACCAGCAATGAGATGAACGAGGAGTTAACTTGTTTTGAAGTAGGTATTGTCACCAACACAGCAGGATAGCAGCCTGCAGCCTGGTGCAGGTACAAACAGACTCGCAAGGCTGGCGTTAATTGTTTTGCAATAATAGTGATGTTTCTGAAGGAAAGCAATGATGAAAGAAGCTTAAACATCTCGCAAAATGTGCACTTTAAAAAAGATTCATTATTTGTGCAGTGTCTGCAGTCAAGGTCACCAATAGATAGATACAGACATGGTGCAAAAAACGATGGGTATAATTCAATAGCCGGCTGTGCAGAGTGTCATCACTTAATACCCCAACGCAGAGGCTGATAAATTGATTTAATCCCTTGACTTGAGAGAGATAATGAGTTTTTGCATTTTCTAAAAATTGCTTCATTTTCATGACAGGACATTTATTCCATTGCCAGCTTCCAAAAGACATTAAATGCGGACAATATGTACTGTGACCTTCCTCAATGCAAATCGCCTTCTGTTCACATGCCACCTACTAATTCACAAATATTCCGAAATGGACTATTTACCAGCATTTGACTTAATCATACTGTGCATTTCTGTGTTTAAGATGATGTTGCAAATGAATACTCAGAGTAACAGGTTTGAAACACATACCGATAATTAAAACACATGTTAACATAGTTAAAACACATGTTAACATAGTTAAAACACATGTTAACATAGTTAAAACACATGTTAACATAGTTAAAACACATGGTAACATAGTTAAAACATTCACTGTAACTGTGAGAAGATAAAACTACAAGACAAGGCCCATTAGCATTTTGTGTTATATAAACAGAGATGTATAGAGGGAAGTGTTAATGATGAATTTGGAGAAGACCCACCGAACACCCCCAGGACAGAGCTCTGTCTGTGGTAATATGGTGAAGGTCATTTTAACTCCCTCAGACCGTGGCGACCAATAGCACCCAACACTCATACACCCTAGAGCTGGTCCTCTACACTGGAGGCAGCCCCCTGACCAGAGGGTGGGGGGGTGAGGTGCGGGGGGGAGGGGGGGGGGGGGGTACCTGAGCCCGGTCCAAGTACTGTTTCCGGCGGGGGTGGCATCCTGAGAGGTGGCAGGGAATGTACGGGTGGGGGATGCTTGGGGGACCTAAGGGTACCAGGATGGTTACCATAACTGAACAAAGTCATGCTGTGGCACCTGTGCCATGTCCTTGCAGTGACCTTGATGACCGATTATCCTCCTCCTTCTTGCAAACTCCATCGTCTCTGGACAAGTCTGCATCTCCAAAGCATGGTGGGGGTATCCTTTGTAGCATAGCCTGGGGTTGCTGGGCTGAGTTAGATAGCTCTCCCCCCTCAGTAGCGGGAGCTGTCGGGTGCGATCCAGGCAAATCAGCTGATGGGACAGTTATTTCCGATGTGAAGCCAATGGGGCATCATTAACGGCCCTAATTGGCGTTAGACGCTGGTAGCGATGTCACAGGGTCAGCCGTCGAGAAACACCCAGCAATTCCCGCTCGCTGCTACGCTTACAAACTTTTCCATTAGATCACGTCCAAGTCAGGATGGTGAATGACTTGGAGGGGAGGTGCCGTGTCATGGTGTTCTAATGTCTCCACTGCCCATGTCCTTTTGAGTGGTGGAGGTCGCAGCTTTGGAAGGTACTGTTGAAGGAGCCTTGGTGAGTTGCTGCTGTGTGTTTTATAGCTGGGACACACGGCTGCCATTGCTTGTCGCTGGGGGTGGGAGTGAACCAACCAAGCGGGTTGTTTTGTCCTGGATGGTGTCGAGCTTCTTAAGTGTTGTTGGAGCCGCATTCATCCAGGCAAGTGGAGAGTATTCCATCACACTCCTGGCTTGTGCCTTGTACATGGCTGGTCCAATTGACTTTCTGGTTAATGGTAACACCCAGGATGTTGACAGTGGGGGATTCAGCAATGGTAATGCCATTGAATGTCAAGAAGACAGACGGGACCTCCCACTAAGAAAAGACGTTAAAACCATAGAGACTGTATGCTGCGATAATACCAGGAATGAGGAGAGTCTGAAATGACTGAGATTATTTGGACTCGTATAAAGAAGGCTAGAAGAAGATTTAATAGAAGTTTGCAAAATTATGAAGGATATTGATAGCGTGAAGAAGTTGAATACAATTTTTAAAACTGGTCTTGGTTAGAGTGACTATGAAGCTGTTGAATTGTGATAAACGCCCAGCTGGCTCAGTAAAGTTCTTTAGTGAAGGAAACCTGCCATTCTGATCCAGTCTAGCCGGGTCTATGTCCATCCAGTCCAACAGCAAAGTGACTGACCCCGAAACTGACCCCGAAACTGACCCAGAAATTGACCATTTTTCTCTTGGGCAACTAAGAATGGGCATCCAGTGTTGGCGACTCCGTCAGGGACACCCACATCCCGCGGAGCCAGGATTCTAAAAAAGGGCATTACTTTTGATTGGGGAGTCATCAATTTAAAACTGTCATTACGAGAGCGAGGAAATGCTTTTAGGGAAGAATTCTTAACGGAAAGATGTATATACATTATACCTATAAATCAAGAAGTGTTGAGTGTGGGTTGTTTTACCGCAGGGAGAGATTGAGACAGAGAACATTGTGCATTTTATGGGAAAAGCAGATGAATGGTTGAGATGCAGGGTTATGGGGAGAGAGCTATAGCAAAGATTAGACACAAATAACCAAGCACCTCCCCCTGTGCTAGAAACTCAATGTTTCCAGCTACTCTTTACAGTTTGTGAATTTATCACCGAGAGAGATAAATGATAATAATCGCAGATTTATTGGGAAAAAGAGCAAAAATAAATCTTCTTGTCTGGGTTCATCTGGATTAAAGATATAGATAGATAGAGAAATACAGCACAGAACAGGCCCTTCGGCCCACGATGTTGCGTCGAACTTTTGTCCTAGGTTAATCATAGAATTTTGGACAATTTTTCATGGCCAATCCACCCAACCTGCACATCTTTGGACTGTGGGAGGAAACCGGAGTACCCGGAGGAAACCCACGCAGTCACGGGGAGGATGTGCAGACTCCACACAGACAGTGACCCAAGTCGAAATCGAACTTGGGACCCTGGAGCTGTGAAGCAATTGTGCTATCCACAATGCTACCGTGCTGCCCTTAAGAAGTTAACCTACACTCCATTATTCTACCCTAATCCAAGTACCTATCCAATAGCCGCTTGAAGGTCCCTAACTTTTCCGACTCAACTACTAC
The DNA here is from genome assembly GCF_902713615.1 of Scyliorhinus canicula. Classification (NCBI taxonomy): domain Eukaryota; kingdom Metazoa; phylum Chordata; class Chondrichthyes; order Carcharhiniformes; family Scyliorhinidae; genus Scyliorhinus; species Scyliorhinus canicula. The sequence goes on along the minus strand of NC_052152.1, from coordinate 204,840,288 downwards.
CACAGGCAGTGCATTCCATGCCCCCACTACTCTCTGGGTAAAGAACCTACCTCTGACATCCCCTCTATATCTTCCACCATTTATCTTAAATTTATGTCCCCTTGTAATGGTGTGTTCCACCCGGGGAAAAAGTCTCTGACTGTCTACTCTATCTATTCCCCTGATCATCTTATAAACCTCTATCAAGTCGCCCCTCATCCTTCTCCGTTCTAATGAGAAAAGGCCTAGCACCCTCAACCTTTCCTCGTATGACCTACTCTCCATTCCAGGCAACATCCTGGTAAATCTCCTTTGCACCTTTTCCAAAGCTTCCACATCCTTCCTAAAATGAGGTGACCAGAACTGCACACAGTACTCCAAATGTGGCCTGACCAAGGTTTTGTACAGCTGCATCATCACCTCACGGCTCTTAAATTCAATCCCTCTGCTAATGAACGCTAGCACACCATAGGCCTTCTTCACAGCTCTATCCACTTGAGTGGCAACTTTCAAAGAACTATGAACATAGACCCCAAGATCTCTCTGCTCCTCCACATTGCCAAGAACCCTACCATTAACCCTGTATTCCGCATTCATATTTGTCCTTCCAAAATGGACAACCTCACACTTGTCAGGGTTAAACTCCATCTGCCACTTCTCAACCCAGCTCTGCATTCTATCTATGTCTCTTTGAAGCCGACAACAGCCCTCCTCACTATCCACAACTCCACCAATCTTCGTATCATCTGCAAATTTACTGACCCACCCTTCAACTCCCTCATCCAAGTCGTTAATGAAAATCACAAACAGCAGAGGACCCAGAACTGATCCCTGCGGTACGCCACTGATAACTGGGCTCCAGGCTGAATATTTTCCATCCACCACCACTCTCTGTTTTCTATCGGTTAGCCAGTTTGTTATCCAACTGGCCAAATTTCCCACTATCCCATGCCTCCTTACTTTCTGCATAAGCCTACCACGGGGAACCTTATCAAATGCCTTACTAAAATCCATGTACACTACATCCACTGCTTTACCTTCATCCACATGCTTGGTCACCTCCTCAAAGAATTCAATAAGACTTGTAAGGCAAGACCTACCCCTCACAAATCCGTGCTGACTATCCCTAATCAAGCAATGCCTTTCCAGATGCTCAGAAATCCTATCCCTCAGTACCCTTTCCATTACTTTGCCTACCACCGAAGTAAGACTAACTGGTCTGTAATTCCCAGGGTTATCCCTATTCCCTTTTTTGAACAGGGGCACGACATTCGCCACTCTCCAATCCTCTGGTACCACCCCTGTTGACAGCGAGGACGAAAAGATCATTGCCAACGGCTCTGCAATTTCATTTCTTGCTTCCCATAGAATCCTTGGATATATCCCGTCAGGCCCGGGGGACTTGTCTATCCTCACGTTTTTCAAAACGCGCAACACATCTTCCTTCCTGACAAGTATCTCCTCAAGCTTATCAGTCTGCTTCACGCTGTCCTCTCCAACAATATGGCCCCTCTCGTTTGTAAATACTGAAGAAAAATACTTGTTCAAGACCTCTCCTATCTCTTCAGACTCAATACACAATCTCCCGCTACTGTCCTTAATCGGACCAACCCTCACTCTAGTCATTCTCATATTTCTCACATATGTGTAAAAGGCCTTGGGGTTTTCCTTGATCCTACCCGCCAAAGATTTTTCATGCCCTCTCTTAGCTCTCCTAATCCCTTTCTTCAGTTCCCTCCTGGCTATCTTGTATCCCTCCAGCGCCCTGTCTGAACCTTGTTTCTTCAGCCTTACATAAGTCTCCTTCTTCCTCTTAACAAGACATTCAACCTCTCTTGTCAACCATGGTTCCCTCACTCGACCATCTCTTCCCTGCCTGACAGGGACATACATATCAAAGACACGCAGTACCTGTTCCTTGAACAAGTTCCACATTTCACTTGTGTCCTTCCCTGACAGCCTATGTTCCCAACTTCTGCACTTCAATTCTTGTCTGACAGCATTGTATTTACCCTTCCCCCAATTATAAACCTTGCCCTGTTGCTCGCACCTATCCCTCTCCATTACTAAAGTGAAAGTCACAGAATTGTGGTCACTACCTCCAAAATGCTCCCCCACTAACAAATCTATCACCTGCCCTGGTTCATTACCAAGTACTAAATCCAATATGGCCTCCCCTCTGGTCGGACAATCTACATACTGTGTTAGAAAAGCTTCCTGGACACACTGCACAAACACTACCCCATCCAAACTATTTGATCTAAAGAGTTTCCACTCAATGTTTGGGAAGTTGAAGTCGCCCATGACTACTACCCTGTGACTTCTGCACCTTTCCAAAATCTGTTTCCCAATCTGTTCCTCCACATCTCTGCTGCTATTGCGGGGCCTATAGAAAACTCCCAACAAGGTGACTGCTCCTTTCCTATTTCTAACTTCAACCCATATTACCTCAGTAGGCAGATCCCCCTCGAACTGCCTTTCTGCAGCTGTTATACTATCTCTAATTAACAATGCCACCCCCCCCCACCTCTTTTACCATCCTCCCTAATCTTGTTGAAACATCTATAACCAGGGACCTCCAACAACCATTTCTGCCCCTCTTCTATCCAAGTTTCCGTGATGGCCACCACATCGTAGTCCCAAGTACAGATCCATGCCTTAAGTTCACCCACCTTATTCCTGATGCTTCTTGCATTAAAGTATACACACTTCAACCCATCTCCTTGCATGCAAGTACTCTCCTTTGTCATTGTTACCTTCCCCACTGCATCACTACGTGCTTTGGCGTCCTGATTATCGTCTACCTTAGTTGCTGGACTACAGATCCGGTTCCCATTCCCCTGCCAAATTAGTTTAAACCCTCCCGAAGAGTACTAGAAAACCTCCCTCCCAGGATATTGGTGCCCCTCTGGTTCAGATGCAACCCGTCCTGCTTGTACAGGTCCCACCTTCCCCAGAATGCGCTCCAATTATCCAAATACCTGAAGCCCTCCCTCCTACACCATTCCTGCAGCCACGTGTTCAACTGCACTCTCTCCCTATTCCTAGCCTCGCTATCACGTGGCACCGGCAACAAACCAGAGATGACAACTTTGTCTGTCCTGGCCTTTAACTTCCAGCCTAACTCCCTAAACTTGTTTATTACCTCCACACCCTTTTTCCTACCTACATCGTTGGTACCAATGTGCACCACGACTTCTGGCTGCTCACCCTCCCCCTTCAGGATCCTGAAGACACGAGCAGAGACATCCCTGGCCCTGGCACCCGGGAGGCAACATACCTTTCGGGAGTCTCGCTCGCGACCACAGAATCTCCTATCTATTCCCCTAACCATTGAATCTCCTATTACTATTGCTTTTCTATGCTCCCCCCTTCCCTTCTGATCCCCAGAGCCAGACTCAGTGCCAGAGACCTGGCCGCTGGGGCCTTCCCCCGGTAGGTCATCCCCCCCAACAGCATCCAAAACGGTATACTTGTTTTGAAGGGGAATGGCCACGAGGGATCCCTGCACTGTCTGCCTGTTAATTTTCTTTCCCCTGACTGTAACCCAGCTACTCTTGTCCAGTACCTTTGGTGTGGCTACCTCCCTGTAACTCTTCTCTATGACCCCCTCTGCCTCCCGGATGATCCGAAGTTCATCCAGCTCCAGCTCCAGTACCTTAACACGGTCTCTGAGGAGCTGGAGTTGGGTGCACTTCCCGCAGGTATAGTCAGCGGGGACACCAGTGGTATCCCTCATATGACAGAGAAACTATCCTCCCTGACTTACCAGGGCAATTAAAGATGGGCAATGCTGGCCTTGTCATCAACATTCGCAACCCAGAGACAAATGAAAATAAAATGGCTCGTCGAGTCTCAGGCACACGTCGGCCGAAGTTCTCCGCCTCGTCACTCCGCAAACTGCGATCGGGCGGAGAATCAGGAATCCGACCAAAACCAAGGTTCAGGGCCGGCACCGATTCGGTGCACTTAAATGTGATGAGCGGGTTGGACATGGTACGCTCCGCCCTTCTACTCCTCTCAGGCGGAGGACTCACAGGTGTGAATTAGTGTTTACACACGTGGACTGGGCGCCCTGGCTGGGGTGGGGACACGTGGACTGGGCGCCCTGGCTGGGGTGGGGACACGTGGACTGGCCGCCCTGGCTGGGTTGGGGACACGTGGACTGGGCGCCCTGGCTGGGTTGGGGACACGTGGAGTGGGCGCCCTGGCTGGGGTGGGGACACGTGGACTGGGCGCCCTGGCTGGGGTGGGGACACGTGGACTGGGCGCCCTGGCTGGGGTGGGGACACGTGGACTGGGCGCCCTGGCTGGGGTGGGGACACGTGGACTGGGCGCCCTGGCTGGGGTGGGGACACGTGGACTGGGCGCCCTGGCTGGGTTGGGGACACGTGGACTGGGCACCCTGGCTGGGGTGGGGACACGTGGACTGGGCGCCCTGGCTGGGGTGGGGACACGTGGACTGGGCGCCCTGGCTGGGGTGGGGACACGTGGACTGGGCGCCCTGGCTGGGTTGGGGGGCCAGAGCAGGAGGCTGGAAAACCAGTGAAAATTGTCGGGCTTGCTGGGGGGGGGGGGGGGTTGGCTGCTGGACCAGGGGGCAGTAGTTGTGGTGACTTGGTGCCAGGTCCATGGACAGGGGTGCCCCCTTGGGATCGGGGTGGCCTGGTTCAGACCCCCATTGCTGACATCTGTCTTTTAAACCCACCCCTTTGCTGTTACTGACAGGCTCCTGGCTGCTCACACTGCTGAGTGCTGCCTGTTTCCTTTAAATGCTCAGAAGGTCTCTGGTCATCGAGGAGCCCACCCAGGCTGCCTCTCTGGACAATCTCATACCCGAGCTGTATCATCAAGGGCCATGTTCAATCAGGGGCCCACCAGATGTTGGCACTCCTCAGAAGCGCTTCCTCACTGCAGAGGAAGCAGGGGATCAGCAGAGCTCACCCCATCAGAGGACACCTGCACCCCGGCCTTTGGAATCCTCCCTGGTTCTCTGCCCCTCTCAGGACAGAGGCCTCTGCTGTGACCCTCACCCCTCTGGGTGGATCTCTAGCTGTTCCTGCTGGCGTGACTGGCAGTACTGACTGCCTCTGCCACCTCCTCCCAGGCAGTATTCAGGAGGGCAAGCGTGAGTCTGCGGCCCATGCTGAGGAAGAGGGTGCCTCTCCGCTCGCCACTGGCATGGAGCTGTGGGTCCACCTCAGACCCCTGACTTCAGGGGACTGGTCTTCTGTGAGCCACCTTGGTGGCTGCAGTGAGTGTGCGGTAAGTGGGGTGATTAAAATCATCTCCAGCTGCCACATTATTTGGCGCTAATTCCGGTCCCAGCAGTTAGGATGGACGCTGGGCCAGGAATTGGCCGGAATTCGTGGCAGCAGAGTGCTGGCCCATTAACATGCCCTGAATTGCCCCAGAATTAGGGCCCCTAATGGGAACACAAACTTCACTGCGGTGATGTTGGACACTTTCCGTACCCCCTCTCTCTCCTTCAGCAGCCACGGTGCCTGTTTCACGATTTTTAAAAGCACAAGTGAACCTCGCTGTCGGAAAATCCCCTAGTGGAGGTGGAGAATCGCAAAGGCCCTGGAGAATGCGGGGTCAGGCCCGCTAATATGCTAACGGCATTTTCTGTACGTGCGTTCCGGAATGCATTGACGCCGCTGTCGAGGCACTGGAGAATTGCGATTTGACATCAAATCGGTGCCCGCCAGATTTCAGCTTCTCCGCCCAATCGTGTTTTCCAATTCTGGTGTCAGCCGACGGAGAATCGCGCCCAATATCTTTAGTGATCTCCTGATCCCATGTGGGAAGGATTCAGTCTGTTAATTGACCACACAGAATTTAGCTGTCAACTCAGACTCAATTGGTATCCCCCTCGCCTCCTAAAGTTCCAGGTTCAAGTCTCACTCTTGGACCCCAGCACAACACTCTGGGCTGATACTCCAGCACAGCACTCTGGGCTGATACTCCAGCACAACACTCTGGGCTGATACTCCAGCACAACACTCTGGGCTGATACTCCAGCACAGCACTCTGGGCTGATACTCCAGCACAACACTCTGGGCTGATACTCCACAACACTCTGGGCTGATACTCCACAACACTCTGGGCTGATACTCCAGCACAACACTCTGGGCTGATACTCCACAACACTCTGGGCTGATACTCCAGCACAACACTCTGGGCTGATACTCCACAACACTCTGGGCTGATACTCCACAACACTCTGGGCTGATACTCCAGCACAACACTCTGGGCTGATACTCCAGCACAGCACTCTGGGCTGATACTCCAACACAACACTCTGGGCTGATACTCCAGCACAACACTCTGGGCTGATACTCCACAACACTCTGGGCTGATACTCCAGCACAACACTCTGGGCTGATACTCCACAACACTCTGGGCTGATACTCCAGCACAACACTCTGGGCTGATACTCCACAACACTCTGGGCTGATACTCCACAACACTCTGGGCTGATACTCCAGCACAGCACTCTGGGCTGATACTCCAGCACAACACTCTTGGCTGATACTCCAGCACAACACTCTGGGCTGATACTCCAGCACAGCACTCTGGGCTGATACTCCAGCACAACACTCTGGGCTGATACTCCAGCACAGCACTCTGGGCTGATACTCCAGCACAACACTCTGGGCTGATACTCCAGCACAACACGCTGGGCTGATACTCCAGTGCGCAACTGAGGGAACACAGCACTGTCGGAGGTGCTGTCCTTCAAATGAGATGTTAAACTGAGATCCCTTCTGTCTGCGCGGGTGGATGTGTAAGATTCCGTGGCGCTATTTCAAACGGGAGTCACTCCTGTTGTCCTGGCCAATAATTATCCCTCAATATATATCCCACAAAACAGCTGATCTGGTTATTATCACATTGCTGTTCGTGGGATCTTGCTGTGCACAAATTGGCAATCATGTTGCCTACATTACAACGGCGACTACACTTTAAAAGGGCTTTCAGCTGTCTTGTCATCGTTAAGCTCCACGTAAATGTAAGGTGTTCCTTCTTTTATACAAAATACTGACCTGCAACGTCAAAATACTGACCTGTAACTACACTTCCAAAGAATGTGCTCACACTAAAATGCATCTGGGGCTAGATTTTCCATTTTCCAGTGTAAAGGTTCTTGCTATTTTGTCACTGTCTATGCTGTTACATTTTTGATTGATGGATAATTAATGGACATGTGCCTTTGAAGCAAGTGGCCTGTGCCTTTAACTCCAGCAGCAGTGGTCACTGTGCTTGTCTGTGTGGCTTCAAACTAGAGCTGTAGACTGACCGGCACCAATGACAGTGATTGGTTGGGACTTGGTTTTATTGATTTGGCTGGTGGCCAATGAATTGGCCCAAAAGGCTTTGCTCTTCCCGGTAACAGGTGGTGATTGGATCAGATCCCACTGGAATGCTTTTCAGAACTCCAAGGGTTGAGTTGATTTCAGTTTTGATCTTGGCAGCCCAGGAAGGGACCTTCTGTCATCTCCTCTCCATGTTACTCCAGAAAGGCTGTGGTCGCCATTCTCCAGACGAGTTGCACTCCAGGGAGAGAAAGTTCTACAGCAAACCTCCCGCCAGTCTCAATGCCTCGCAAGATTCTCTGGAGACCTGCAAGACTTCAGAGTTGGAACCCCGTCCCAAATGGGAGCGTCCGAATGACATTCACGGAAGTAGGTCTTAAATCTACTTATGACCTACCTGCATGCGATCCATCGACCTCCCTCGAGTCTCCAGTCTCCCCAGGAAGGCTGCCGCCAGGTGCCGATCAGTGCTGCACCACACATACACATGGAGGAGGCAGAATGACACCCTGGAAATCTGGACAATCGGAAAGCCCTGAGTGATCAGGGTAAGTTCAGGGTGGCACCCTGACCCTCCCCCAGGAACATGGGCACCATGGCACAGCCCAGCTGCCACCCTGGCACTGCCAAGCCAGCAGAAGCACTGGCTGAGTGCCAGGGTGGCAGTGCAAGGGTCCGGGGTGAGGGGGTCCATGCCCATGAAATGAGGGTGGGGGGGTTTGAAGGGTGGGGAGTGCAGGGCAGGTAAGTAGGGGCCTTTGGGAGATTGGGAGGAATGATGGTCGGGTCATAGAAGGGATTGGGTGCTGTAAGGGAGCTTGGGGGGGCCCCGCGGACCCATAGTGGGGTGTCCTCACTTGCAGCATGTGGGGTCATGTCCATGTGTGTGGGGGTGACATTGCCCATGGGTGTGGATGTGGGGGAGACACAAGCTCGCTTAGAGATTGGGGCACCCTTTCAAAATGACAGCTCGATCTCAGAGGTTTGCTCCCCAGTGCTGAAAGAAATTCGAAGTGTGGCCTAAACCAGTGAGAAACTCCCCAGGGCCCAAAAAGCTGACCAAGTGTCATTGAGTAGCGGTGGGCAACACGCTGGCAGAGCCGGCAGGAAACACCCTGAATAACCCGCTACAAATTAACTTAGAAATGTTGTGGGATGGACAGCACAGTGGTGCAGCAGTTAGCACTGCTGCCTCATGGCGCCAAGGTCCCAGGTTCAATCCGGCTCTGGATCACTGTCCATGTGGAGTTTGCACATTCTCCCCGTGTTTGCGTGGGTTTCGCCCCCACAACCCAAAGATGTGCAGGTTAGGTGGATTGGCTATGCTAAATTGCCCCTTAATTAGAAAAAATGAATTGGGCAATTAAAAAAAAAGAAATGTTGTGGGACAGTCGGGCCCTGTGCTTCTGAACTGGCAGAGAGCCTGGATGCATCTACTTACAGACAGAGCCCAGAACCGACCAACTCTCTGTCCTGAAAGACAAAGGCAGAACTGACCAACTCTCTCTGCAGAACGACAGAGGCTCGAATGCGAACTTCGAGCTGAAGGCCCAGTTTGATGAGAAAGGTGTTTCTCCAGAAAGCCTGCTGCTTGAGAGTATTATGTTTTCTAACCTGCGGGGATTCTGAATGAATGGAAGACCAACCAGCTGTAGACTGGATACTTTAATCAGTAAGCGTGCTGTGAAGGAAGTGTGCTAAAGATACACATTGATTTTCATCCTTATTTTTCTACCCCTTTCACCCCCTCTGTGTTTGTGTCTTTCGTGTGTTAAAGGGGCTATAAGGTATTAGCTTGTTGTTATCAAGTTGTATTTATTATAAGACCATAAGTAATACCATAAGACATAGGAGCAGAATTAGGTCACTTGGCCCATCGAGTCTGCTCCGCCATTCAATCATGATTGATATTTTTCTCATCCCCATTCTCCTCCCTTCTCCCCATAACCCCTGATCCCCTTATTATTCAAGAATCTATTACTGCATATTTTATGAGTAAGTAGGTTAGTAAAAGAAGACCAGTAATGTTGGAACAGTATCTCATCTTGCAGTTGGATGGATACTTGGATAATGAATTCTGGAAGGAATATTGCTCGGCCCAGAACAACAACCTGCATTTATATATCTCCTTTCATATAGTAAAATGTGCCAAGATGCTGCACAGCAGCAGCTGCAAACGTAATGTGACACTGAGGTACCTGTTGCTTTTGTCCTTCTAGATGATAGTGGTCGTGGGTTTAGAAGATGCTGCCTCGGGAAGTTTGACAAGTACCTGCAGTGCATCTTATAGATGGTACACACAGCTGCCACTGTTCGTCGGCAGTGAAGGGATTGAATGTTTGTGAAAGGGGTCCCAGTCAAACAGGCAGCGTTGTTATGAATGGTGTCAAATTTCTTGAGTGTCATTGGAGCTGCACTCATCCAGGCAAGTCTTCGGTGGCACAGTGGTTAGCACTGTAGCGCCAGGACCCAGTTTCACTTCCGGACTTGGGTGTGTGTGTGGAGTTTGCATTTTCTCTCTGTGTCTGCATCGATTGCCTCCGGATGCTCCAGTTTGCTCCCATAGTCCAAGGATGTGCAGGTTAGGTGGATTGGCCATGATAAATTGCCCCTAGAAATATTCGGATTTTAATTCTATTCCCTCACATTCCTGACTCATGCCTTGTCGGTGGTGAACATGCTTTGGGGAGTCAGAAGGTGAGTTACTCACCGCAGATTCTTAAACTCTGACCTGTTCTTGTAGCCACTGTATCTAAATGGCTCGCCTTGTTCAGTTTCTGATCAATGGTAACCCCCACAGGATGTTGATTGTGGGGGATTCAGCGATGGTAATGCCATTGAATGTCACGGAATGATGGTTAGATCCTCTCTTGTTGGAGATGGTCATTGCCTGGCATGAATGTAACTTGCCACTTGTCAGGTCAAGCCTGGATATTGTCCAGGCCTTGCTGCATTTCAACATACACTGTTTCATTATCTGAGGAGTCGTGAATGGGCTGAACATTGTGCAGTCGCAGCGCCGGCCCTAGGGTTGCTGGCGCCCCGGGCAAGCTGAACTTCGGCGCCCTTGGGGGGGGGGGGGGCGGACCCGGGGGGGGGGGGGCGGGGGACCCGAGGGGGGGCGGGGGACCCGAGGGGGGGGTGGGGGGGGGGCGGACCCGTGGGGGGGGACCGAGGGGGGGGGCGGGGGGAGCGGACCGAGGGGGGGGAGCGGACCGAGGGGGGGGGGGCGGACCGCGGGGGAGGGCGGCCACCGTGGGGAAGGGCGGCCACCGCGCATGCGCTGGTTGGCACCGGCCCAACTGCGCATGCGCGGGACCCGAGTCTCTGGCGCCCCCTAGCACATGGCGCCCCGGGCGACTGCCCGAGTTGCCGGTGCCTTGAGCCGGCCCTGTGCAGTCGTCAGTGAACATCTTCACTTCTGACCTTATGATGGTGGTCAGGTCATTATGGAGCAAATGAGGAACCCCTGCAGCAATGTCATGGAGCAGAGATGGTTGACCGCCAACCATCACAACCATCTTCCATCGTGCCAGTTATGACTCCAACCAGCGGAGAGTTTTATCCGATACCCATTGACTCCAGTTTAGCTCGGGTTCCTTGATGCCATACTCGGTCAAATGCTGCCTTGATGTCAAGGGCAGTGACTCACAACTGGTGCGAATGAAAATACAGGCTAACTCCTCAATTAGAGATCAGATGGAATTTACCACACACTTCATTCTGACAAGTTAATGATGCATATGTTTGGCTTAATAAACTATCTTCAGTTGGATTATGTTAATTCTTATACTTCTAAACCTTATTACCGAGTGACTGAATTAAACCATTCTTGTAAATCATCAAGGAAGAATTCAAAGCACAAAGTAACAAAGTAACTCCTGATGATTACAGTTATCAGCATTTAAACTTTAAGTGTGTAAATTATTCAATAAATGGAATTAATTGCCAGAATAAAAGTTATGAAAGTAGTGCAAACGTGTCAACTTTTACTGATTATGTGCTTGGTAAGATTAGGGTAGACACCTGATATAGTTGACAAGTTAACAGTATTAGACAGTTGACCTTTGGGATATATTGAAGTTTAATGAGTTTGGTTTATTTGCAGTTTTAGCTATCATCTCTTCTTGCTGAGGCGACAGAGCAAAGCTAGGTAGCTTGTGTTCTTCGGGGATGATGGTGTCAGCCTTTTGAGATCAGAATGATGAACCTCCATCAATTGATGTTTATTTTATTTATACATGAGATTCGCTGACAGCATTTATTCCCATCCTTAATTGTCCTTGAGAAGGTGATTGCGAGCTGGGTTTTTTTTAACACAGCTAAGTGGTTTACTCAGGTCACCTCAGAGAACCTGCTGAGTGTCAAACTCTGCAATTATCCGACAGGTTTGACGTTCTTTCAGCTTGGCTGGTTAAGAGTGAGGGGCTGCAGGGTGAATGAACTGACCATGGCACCGGGGGACAGGATGCTATTCAAATGGGGGGATTACATATACTGTTCATAGGTTGGGTTACTGGATTACAGGGATAGGGAGGAGGCGTGGGCTTAAGTAGGGTGCTCTTTCCAAGGACCGGAGCTAACTCACTAGGCCGAATGGCCTTCTTCTGCACTGTAAATTCTATGATTCTATGATTATACATAAGAGTTTAGTGGTGTAGGGGACAAATTGAGGAGGATTGACACCATTCTCTGCAGCAAAAAGCCAGAGTCCAGATGGATGTGTTGCCTGCCCAGTGCCAGGGTTCAGGACATCTTCTCTGGGCTGGAGAGGAACTTTCAGTGAGAGCGGAGGATCCCGGTGCCATGGTCCATGGAGGTATCATCCATGGACCATGCAGCAGAGGGCAGCAGAGCAGAGCTTCTGATTGGCTGTTCCGGGGAGATTTGCATACGTGCAGTGTGGTCAGCGTAAGTTGAAGGTGCACCTGCACAAGTGACCCGAGGAGTTCGACGAAAGGCAAGCATCCAGCAGAGGGCAGCAGAGCAGAGCATCTGATTGGCTGTTCCGTGGAGATTTGCATACGTGTAGCGCGGTCAGCGTAAGTTGAAGGTGCACCTGCACAAGTGACCCGAGGAGTTCGACGGAAGGCAAACATCCAGCAGAGGGCAGCAGAGCAGAGCTTCTGATTGGCTGTTCCGGGGAGATTTGCATACGTGCAGTGCGGTCAGCGTAAGTTGAAGGTGGTTTGTGAAGGGGCTGTTCTCGAGTGACAGCTTTACCCGAAACACTACTTACGTAGTGTCTCCCACCCACCCACCCATCCTCCTCCTCTAACCAAACAAAAACGTTCTGTCCGTTGGATTGCTAAACTAACAAGTTTTTTATTTTTATTTTTCAGTAGTTGGGAAGTCAGTTCAGTGGGAATGGAGGCTAGGGCAGTTGAATGTTCCTCCTGCAGAATGTGGGAGGAAAGGGTCACCTCTAGTGTCCCTGCTGACTACATCTGCGGGAAGTGCACCCAACTCCAGCTCCTCGTGAACCGCGTTAGGGACCTGGAGCTGGAGCTGGATGAACTTCGGATCATTTGGGAGGCGGAGGAGGTTATTGAGAGGAGTTATAGGGAGGTAGTCACACCTCAGGTAAAAGAAGAAGGTAGATGGGTTACCATCAGGGGAGGGAGAGGGAACCGGCAGGCAGTGAAGGGATCCCCTGTGGTCGTTCCCCTCTATAACAAGTATACCGTTTTGGATACTGTTGCGGGGGACAACTTACCAGGGGTAAGCAATAGGGCACAGGTCTCTGGCACAGAATCTGTTCCTGTTGCTCAGAAGGGAAGGGAGAAGAGGAACAGAGCACTTGTCATTGGGGACTCCATAGTTAGAGGAACAGACAGGAGGTTCTGTGGGAACGAAAGAGACTCACGGTTGGTGTGTTGCCTCCCAGATGCCAGGGTTCGTGATGTCTCTGATCGTGTTTTTGGGATCCTTAAGGGGGAGGGGGAGCAGCCCCAAGTCGTGGTCCACATAGGTACCAACGACATAGGTAGGAAGAGAGATGGGGATTTGAGACAGAAATTCAGGGAGCTAGGGTGGAAGCTGAGAGCTAGAACAAACAGAGTTGTTATCTCTGGGTTGTTACCCGTGCCACGTGCTAGCAAAGTGAGAAATAAGGAGAGAGAGGAGTTGAACATGTGGCTACAGGGATGGTGCAGGAGGGAGGGTTTTGGTTTCCTGGATAATTGGGGCTCATTCTGGGGTAGGTGGGACCTCTACAAACAGGATGGTCTTCACCTGAACCAGAGGGGTACCAATATCCTGGGGGGGAGATTTGCTAGTGCTCTTCGGGGGGGTTTAAACTAATTCAGCAGGGGGATGGGAACCTAAATTGTAGTCCCAGTGTACAGGATGTTGAGAGTAGTGAGGTCAGGGATAGGGTTAAAAGTTTGAAAGAGGGTACCGGCAAGCAAGACGCTGGTTTGAAGTGTGTCTACTTCAACGCCAGGAGCATCCGGAATAAGGTGGGTGAGCTTGCAGCATGGGTTGGTACCTGGGATCTCGATGTTGTGGCAATTTCGGAGACATGGGTAGAGCAGGGACAGGAATGGTTGTTGCAGGTTCCAGGATTTAGATGTTTCTGTAAGAACAGAGAAGATGGTAAAAGAGGGGGGGGTGTGGCATTGTTAAACAAGGAAAGTATTACGGCGGTAGAAAGGACGTTTGAGGACTCGTCTAGTGAGGTAGTATGGGCCGAGGTTAGGAACAGGAGAGGAGAGGTCACCCTGTCGGGAGTTGTCTTTCGACCTCCGAATAGTTCCAGAGATGTAGAGGAAAGGATTGCAAAGATGATTCTCGACAGGAGCGAGAGTAACAGGGTAGTTGTTATGGGGGACTTTAACTTTCCAAATATTGACTGGAAATACTATAGTTCGAGTACTATAGATGGGTCAGTTTTTGTACAGTGTGTGCAGGAGTGTTTTCTGACACAGTATGTAGACAGGCCAACAAGGGGCGAGGCCACATTGGATTTGGTACTGGGTAATGAACCCGGCCAAGTGTTAGATTTAGATGTAGGTGAGAACTTTGGTGATAGTGATCACAACTCGGTTATGTTTACTTTAGCAATGGGCAGGGATAGGTATATACCACAAGGCAAGAATTATAGCTGGGGGAAAGGCAATTATGATGCTATTCGGCAAGATTTAGGATGTATAGGATGGGGAAGGAAACTGCAGGGGATGGGTACAATCGAAATGTTGAGCTTTTTCAAGGAACAGCTACTGCGTGTCCTTGATAAGTATGTACCTGTCAGGCAGGGAGGAAGTTGTCGAGCAAGGGAACCGTGGTTTACTAAGGAAGTTGAAGCACTTGTCAAGAGGAAGAAGAAGGCTTATGTTAGGATGAGACATGAAGGCTCAGTTAGGGCACTTGAGAGTTACAAGTTAGCCAGGAAGGACCTAAAGGGAGAGTTAAGAAGAGCGAGGAGAGGACACGAAAAGTCGTTGGCGGATAGGATCAAGAAAAACCCTAAGGCTTTCTATAGGTATATCAGGAACAAAAGAATGACTAGAGTAAGATTAGGGCCAATCAAGGATAGTAGTGGAAAGTTGTTTGTGGAATCAGAGAAGATAGGGGAAGCGTTAAATGGATATTTTTCGTCAGTGTTTACACTGGAGAAAGACAATGTTGTCGAGGAGAACACTCCAGTTCAGTCGACCAGGCTAGATGGAATTGAGGTTCAAAAGGAGGAGGTGTTAGCAATTTTGGAAAATGTCAAAATAGATAAGTCCCCTGGGCCAGATGGGATTTATCCTAGGATTCTCTGGGAAGCCAGGGAGGAGATTGCTCTTCTGGAGGATAGCAAATGTTGTCCCCCTTGTTCAAGAAGGGGAGTAGAGACAACCCTGGTAATTATAGACCTGTGAGCCTTACTTCGGTTGTGGGTAAAATGTTGGAAAAGGTTATAAGAGATAGGGTTTATAATCATCTTGAAAAGAACAAGTTGATTAGCGATAGTCAACACGGTTTTGTGAAGGGTAGGTCATGCCTCACAAACCTTATTGAGTTTTTTGAGAAGGTGACCAAACAGGTGGATCAGGGTAAAGCGGTTGATGTGGTGTATATGGATTTCAGTAAGGCATTTGATAAGGTTCCCCACGGTAGGCTATTGCAGAAAATAAGGAAGTATGGGATTGAAGGTGATTTAGCGGTTTGGATCAGTAATTGGCTAGCTTAAAGAAGACAGATGGTTGATGGCAAATGTTCATCCTGGAGTTCAGTTACTAGTGGTGTACCGCAAGGATCTGTTTTGGGGCCATTGCTGTTTGTCATTTTTATAAATGACCTGGAAGAGGGTGTAGAAGGATGGGTTAGTAAATTTGCAGATGACACGAAGGTCGGTGGAGTTGTGGATAGTGCTGAAGGATGTTATAGGATACAGAGGGACATAGATAAGCTGCAGAGCTGGGCTGAGAGGTGGCAGATGGAGTTTAATGCGGAAAAGTGTGAGGTGGTTCACTTTGGAATGAGTAACAGGAATGCAGAGTACTGTGCTAATGGCAAGATTCTTGGTAGTGTAGATGAACAGAGAGATCTCGGCATCCAGGTACATAAATCCCTGAAAGTTGCCACCCAGGTTAATAGGGCTGTTAAGAAGGCATATGGTGTGCTAGCCTTGATCAGTAGGGGGATTGAGTTTCGGAGCCACAAGGTCATGCTGCAGCTGTACATAACTCTGGTGCGGCCGCACCTGGAGTACTGCGTGCAGTTCTGGTCACCACATTATAGGAAGGATGTGGAAGCTTTGGAAAGGGTTCAGAGGAGATTTACTAGGATGTTGCCTGGTATGGAGGGAAGGTCTTACGAGGAAAGGCTCAGGGACTTGAGGTTGTTTTCGTTAGAGAGGAGAAGGCTGAGAGGTGACTTAATAGAGACATATAAGATAGTCAGCGGGTTAGATAGGGTGGACAGTGAGAGTCTTTTTCCTCGGATGGTGATGACCAACACGAGGGGACATAGCTTTAAATTGAGGGGTGATAGATATAGGACAGATGTCAGAGGCAGTTTCTTTACTCAGAGAGTAGTAGGGGTGTGGAACGCCCTGCCTGCAACAGTAGTAGACTCGCCAACTTTAAGGGCATTTAAGTGGTCACTGGATAGGCATATGGATGAAAATGGAATAGTGTAGGTCAGATAGGCTTCAGATGGTTTCACAGGTCGGCGCAACATCGAGGGCCGAAGGGCCCGTACTGCGCTGTAATGTTCTATGTTCTATGTTCTAACTGTCCTAAACTTAAATCAGGATAATTATAAAGGAATGAGGGCAGAGTTGGCAGGAGTGGACTGGAAAGGGAGTTCAGCAGGAAAGACGAGTGGCCAGCAACAGCAGACATTTATGAAAAGAGTTCATGACTCAAAACAAAAATATATCTCAGTAAGGACAAAGGATTCTCGGAAGGGGATAAATCAGCCATGGGTAACCAAGGAAGGGTAGCATTAAACTGAATTAAAAAACATATTATGTGGCAAAGATTAGTGTAAACCAGAGGATTGGAAAAGTTTTAAAAACCAACAAAAGATATAGAATGATATCTGGGTGTTCTCATACACCAGTCACTGACGATAAGCATGCAGATAAGCAGACAGTAAAAAAGGCAAATGGTATGTTGGCCTTCATGGCGAGAGGATTTGAGTACAGGAACAGAAATTTATTGCTGCAATTAGACAGGGTCTTGGTGAGGCCACATCTGGATTATTGTGTGCAGTTTGATCTCCTTCTCTGAGGAAGGATGTTCTTGCTCTAGAGGGAGTGCAGCAAAGGTTTACCAGACTGGTTCCGGGGATGGCAGGACTGACGTATGAGGAGGAGTTGAGTTGGTTAGGATTATATTTGATGTACTTCAGAAGAATGAGGGGGGATCTCATAGAAACCTATAAAAACAGTATTAGACAGGGAGCTGCAAAAAAGATGTTCCCGATGGTGGAGGTTTCCTGAACCAGGGGTCACAGTCTGAGGATACGGGTGGACCATTTTGGACAGGGATGAGGAGAACTTTCTGCACCCAGAGAGTGGTCGGCCTGTGGAATTCATTATCACAGAAAGTAGTTGAGGCCAAAACATTGGGCGAGATTCTCCGCACTCCCGACGGTGCAGAGAATAGCGTGGCTCGTAAAATTTTACGGCCACGCTGTTCCGACGCCCTCCCGCTATTCTCCCCCCCACGCCCAACTCCCGACACGAATCGCTGCCGCCGTTTTTTTACGGCCGGCAGCGATTCACAGCTGATAGATGGGCCGAGTTCCCAGCCCTTTACGGCTGTTTTTACGAACGGCAAACACACCTGGTCTGGCCGTTCGTAAAAACGGCCGTAAACACTCGCATTTTATAACCATGGCACCGATTGGCACGGCCGTACCACGGCCGTGCCAAGGGTGCCATGGGCCCGCGATCGGTGGGCACCGATCGCGGGCAGCGGGCCCGATGCCCGCGCACTATTTGTCCTTCCGCCGCCCCGCAGTATCCATTCGCGGGGCGGCTGAGGGGCATCCCGGCCCGCGCATGCGCGGGTTTCACGCAAATACGCGATGACGTCATCCGCGCATGCGCGGGTTGGAGTCTTCCAATCCGCGCGTGCGCGGCTGACGTCATATGACGCGTCAGCCGGCGCTAACTCCGGCAAGCGGGCTTAACGAAATTCGTTAAGCCCGTGATGCCGGACCTTACGGCGTCGGGCTGCTAGCCCCAACCGGGGACCATAATCGGTTCCCGGTCGGGAAGGGGGGGCTGGCGTCAAACCCGCCCGGATTTGACGCCAGCCTTACGATTTCTCCCCATATGGGAGAATCTCGCCCATTATGTTTTCAAGAAGCAGTTTGATATAACACTTGGGGCGAAGGGGATCAAAGGATATGGGGGGAAAGCAGGATTAGGCCATTGAGTTGGATGATTAGCCATGATCATAATGAGTAGTGGATCGGCCTCGAAGGGCTAAATGGCCTCGAAGGGCTAAATGGCCTCTCCTGCTCCTATTTCCTATGTTTGTATGTTTCTGTGACGAAAAATAATAATAAAGAGGGAGAAGATCAACTATGAGGGTAAACTAGCAAGTAAGATAAAAATGGACAGCAAGAGCTTCTTTCAGTAGATTAAAAAGGAGGCGAGAGGCCAAAGTGAACACAGACCCCTTAGAGAATGAGACTAGGGAAATAATAATGGGGAACCTGGAAATGGTAGAGGAGGTAAACAAATACATAGCAGAGGAATTGAACATCGCTCTTCAAATTCGAAGACACTATTAACGTCCCAAAAATACAAAATAATCAAAGGGCAAAAGTCGAGGAGGAAATAACTACAATAGCTATCACTAGAGAAAAAGTACTAGAGAAACGAATGGGACTAAAGGCCAATATGTCCTCATGGGTTGCACTCTAGGATATTGAAGGAAGTAGTTACAGAGATTGTGGATACACTGGTAGTAATCTTCCAAGAATCCTTAAATTCTGGAAAAGTCCCAAAGGATCAAAAAACTTCCAGCGTAACCCCCTCATTCAGATAGGGAGGGAGATAAAAAATAGGGAACTTATAGGCCAGTTAGTTTAACATCTGTAATTGGGAAAATGTTAGAGTCCATTGTAAAGAATGTAATAACTGAGCATTTATAATCAAGCAGAGTCAGCATGGCTTCACGAAGGGGAAATCATGCCAGACAAATTTATTAATTTTTTTTGAGGTGATAATGAGCAGGATAGATAAAGTGGAACCAGTAGATGTAATATACTTGGATTTCCAAAAAGTGTTGCTCAGGAACTGCACAAAAGGCTACTTCATGAGATAACCTGTTGGGGTAGCATATTAGCATGGATAGAGGATTGGCTAACTGATAGAAGACAGAAAATTGGGATAAGAGGGACATATTCAGGATGGCAACCTGTAACTAGTGGACTGCCACAAGCATCAGTGCTGTGACCACAATTATTGACAATATATTTTAATGACTTGGACAAGGAAAGTGAATGTACTATTGCCAAGTTTGCCGATGACACAAAAATAAGGGGGAAAAAAGTGGTGAGGATCACACAAAGAATCTACAGAGGATGTAGGGACTGGTTTAGCGCACTGGGCGAAATAGCTGGCTTGCTAGAACAATGCCAGCGGCGCGGGTTCAATTCCCGTACTAGCCTCCCCGAACAGGCGGCGGAATGTGGTGACTAAGGGTTTTTCACAGTAACTTCATTGAAGACTACTTGTGACAATAAGCGATTATTATTATTAGACAGGTTAGATTTTGCAGATGGAATAGAATGCAGGGAAAGGTGAAGTGATGCACTTTGGTAGGAAGAATAAAGGAGCTGAATATTATTTAAATGGAGAAAGACTGCAGAAAGCTACAGCACAGAGGGATCTGGGGTCCTCGTACATAAATCACAAAAGCATTCATGTTCAGCAGGTAATAGAGAAGGCAAATGGAATGTTGGCCTTTATTTCAAAGGAAATGGATTATAAAAATAGGGAATTCCTGCTAAAACTATACAAGGCACCAGTTAAACCACACCTGGAATACTGTGAACAGTTTTGGCTCCCTTCCCTAAGGAAGATATAGACATTAGATGCCGTCCAGAGACAGTTTACTCGGTTGATCCCGGGTATGGAGTGATTTTCTTATGAGGAGAGGTTGAGTAGGTTGGGCCTGTACTTATTGGAGTTTGGAAGGATGAGAGGCGACCTTATTGAGACATGTGGATTCTCAGGGGGTTTGACAAGGTAGATGCTAAAAGGTTGTTTCCTCTTGTGGGAGAGTCTAGGACCAGAGAGCATCATCTCAGAGTAGAGTCACCCAATTAAGACAGAGATGAGGAGGAATTTCTTCTCTCAGAGGGGAGTGGATCTGTGGAATTCTTCACCACAGAGAGCTGTAGAGGCTGGGCCAGTAAGTATGTTCAAGGCTGAGATAGACAGATTTTTAATCAGTAAGGGAATCGAGGGTTATGAGTATAAGGTGGGAAAGTGGAGTTGAGGACTATATCAGATGAGCAACGATCTCACTGATTGGCGGAACAGACTCGATGGGCCCAATGGCCTAATTGTGCTCCAATGCCTTACAATCTTTGTTAACCAGGGGGTAAGGATTTAAGGTGACAGACAAAAATGCAGAGGGGAGCTGAGGAAAATGTTTGTTTTTTACAGGGCAATTTGTTTTGATGTGGAAGGCACTGCCGGAGATGTTGGAAGCACTTACAGAGTGCACCGCAGAAATTGCTGAGAGAGTCTTCGAGATCAGCTGCCAGGGGCACACACTCTGCCACCCAGGGAGAACAAAGGGAGCAGATACATAGGATCAGCACCACATTCAAGTCACATCAACGTAACTTGGACATGCATCACCAATTCCTTCGTTGATGCTGGGACAAAATCCTGAACTTCCCATTCAAACAGTTTCCGTGGAATACTTTCACTATCAACAGCAGCAGGTTAGGAGTTGGCAACAAGGTTCGACCTTGCCAGCAAAACCAAAATCTGGAGAATGCATTTTAAAAAGCCGATTCAATGATAACTTTCAAAAAGTGGACAAATTATTGGAAGGGAGAAAATTGCAGGACTGTGGGGAAAGAGAATCGGAGAGGGATTAATTGGACAGTTCTTTCAAAGAATTGGCCTCTTGCTGTGCTGGAAGATTCCATGATTCTAAATCCTTCCGTAGTTGTGGTATGTTCATCCTATGCAATATTAATGGAGTTTTAGGTCACTGCATGGGAGCAGTGGAGAATCAGGAGCTCTTTAAAGTTATACTTTGCAAGTAAAATATTTTGACCATTTATGAAAAGCAAGTGTGTTGAGTGGTATGCTCAGGGACAGTGTTCGGATCATTTTGCTATGCGCTGGATCACATCTGTGGATAGAAATAACTATTACTCTGACAGATCTACTGAATCAGATATAATTGTTCGTTGTGTGATGATGTTGTAATCTCATGTGTTACAGCCAGTGGAAACTCATCTCATCCAAATAGACTCTTATTGATTCGGAGTCCATCTGTGGAAAGGGATATGTGTAACATTGATAATCAATGCAAGCATTTCAATTCCGGAAATGTCACTGTAACGAGGAGATGAGATGGATTTTAACTAATTCACTCTTGGCGTTGACAGCTCAGAGAGTGTTGCCTGTCTGAAATTGGAAGATTGCCTGATTTAATTTTCAGGTACAGTATAGGGTCAGATTGGAATATGCAGCACCAAAACTGACCAGTCCGTGCTGGTGTTTGTACAACAGGCCAGTCTGGTCACATTCCGTTTCATTTATCCCATAATAGAATCACAGAATAGTTACAGCACAAAAGGAGACCATTCCGCCCATCATATCTATGCTGACCCTGCAAAAGCAATTCACCTAGCCCCCCCCCCCCCCCACTTTGTTCCCATAACTCTTAATAGTAACAATCTTTATTATTGTCACAAGTAGGCTTACATTAACACTGCAATGAAGTTACGATGAAACTCCCCTAGTCGCCACACTCCGGCGCCTGTTCGGGTACACAGAGGGAGAATTCAGAATGTCCAAATTACCTAACAGCATGTTTTTCGTGGATTTATAGGAGGAAACCGGAGCACCCGGAGGAAACCTGCGCGGACACTGGGAGAACGTGCAGACTCCACACAGACGGTGACACAAGCCGGGAATCGAACCTGGGTCCCTGGCGCTGTGAAGCAACAGTGCTAACCACTGGGCTACTGTGCTGCCCACTGCAAATGTTTTCTCTTCTGCTAATCATCCACTTCCTTTTTGAAAGCCCCGATTGAATCCATCACATTTTCAGGCCGTACATTCCAGATCCTAACCACACACTGAATCAAAATGTTTATTCCTCAAGTCACCATTGCTTCTTTTATAATAAACCGGTGTCCTCCGGTTCTCGAATGGGAACAATTTATCTACATCTATTATCTAGATCTATTACTTCCAGACCCCTCCTGATTTTTAATCTCACTCTCTCTCTCCTCAGGTACCCTGCCGTAAGAGGGTGTTACCGACAATGGCACTCCACGTTAATCTTGAAGGCGTGGATCATCTTCATTGGTGGTGGTACATTCATCCAGTTTGAGAGGTTCTTTAGAGAGTTCGCTCTTTGTCTATCTCTCTTTTACCATCAATTTTCCCCTCAGCATCAGACTATCTAAATCGGGATTTCTTAAATCCCAAACTGTTTTCATGATCTTGGCGACAAAGTTCTTTTGGTCTCAAATTTTACTTGGCCCTCTGCATTGGTCGTGTGACTTGTCCAAGATATTATCATCATTCACCTCAATAACCACAGCTATTGGCGTCAATCCGTCTCTGCCTTGCTTCACTGATCGTCCAACACTCACTTCTGTATGTCAGGTTTGGAGTGATGTAGAATTCCAGGATTTGCAGCTTGATTTTCATGGCTAATTTTGAGTTGATCGTAATCTTTTTCACTTTTTAAAAATGCATCTTTAGCCCATTCCAATTCTTTGTCTTATTTTTTTGGTCGCACTTTCTGTCCGATGTTGACATACTTCCCAAGTCAAAATTGGTCTACCTCTCTGACCTTTTCGTTCTTCACTGTGATCTTACATTCGGATGAGATTTTCTATTTGGACACTACTGGACATTTTGTTTTCTTAATCGTTATACCCAGACCATTCTTCACACTTTCACTCACTGCACTTTGCAAAATATTTTGCAGTTTCTCTTCAGAGTCGGCAATAAGGACTGTGTCACTGGCGTTTCATAGAATCCTAGAACTTACAGTGCAGAAGGAGGCCATTTGGTTCAACGAGTCTGCACCGGCTCTGGGAAAGAGCACCCTACTTAAGCCCATGCTTCTACCCTATCCCCGTAACCCCACCTAACCTTTTGGACACTAAGGGGTAATTTAGCACGGCCAATCTACCTAACCTGCACATCTTTGGACTGTGGGAGGAACCTGGAGCATCCGGAGGAAACCCACGCAGACACGGGGAGAACCTGCAGACTCCGCACACACAGTCACCTGAGGCCGGAATTGAACCTGGGTCCCTGGAGCTGTGAGGCAGCAGTGCTAACCACTGTACCACCATGTTTATATATTATTAAAGCTGTAACCTTCAAATAATACTCCAGGAAAGTTTTTAAGTTTTGTACAGTGAGAACATCCTTGGACAGATTTAATACGTTCCTGGATTGTTAGTTGGAAGTTACAATTTAAGATACGCCAATGATTTTGAAAACCTCCATCAGATCTCCTTTCTGCCTTTTCTTCCCGAAGGAAAACAACCTCAGCTTCTCTACTAATAATCTTTATTATTGTCACAAGTAGACTTCCATTAAAACTGCAATGATGTTACTGTGAAAAGCCCCTAGTCGCCACACTCCGGCGCCTGTTCGGGTACACAGAGAGAGAATTCAGAATGTCCAATTCACCTAACAAGCACGTCTTTCGGGACTTGTGGGAGGAAACCGGAGCACCCGGAGGAAACCCATGGGGGGAACAATCTATCCACGTAACTGAAATCTCACATCCCTGTGGCTGTTCTCATCCATTGTTTCTGCATCATCTCTAATGCGTTCAGATCTTCCTGACAAGTCCCGAAAGATGTGCTTGTTAGGTGAATTGGACATTCTGAATTCTCCCTCTGTGTACCCGAACAGGCGCCGGAATGTGGCGACTCGGGGCTTTTCACAGTAACTTCATTGCAGTGTTAATATAAGCCTACTTGTGACAATAAAGATTATTAATATTATTATTACTGAATTCTATACAAGGAAAGATCATTACATCAGTAAAACGCAGTTCTGTATGAGAGGGGGCTGGTTTGAGTAGTTTCATTTTTTTGCACCTTGCCTCCCCTATCTGAGCTGGGATTGGGAGTTCACAGTATGAAGCATAAATGTAGGCCAGTGCAGCATATCCTAGTGGATTGAAATGCTATCTCTGGTCTGAATTACTGATGCACTGCTCTTTCCTCTCAGGTGTTACTCCAGAAAGCTTTTGTTCACCTGAACTAATATCTCTGATTATTTCGCCTGATTATTGTGAATGGCATTGGGAGTACAATAGGTGCGACATAAATGCAAGTTGTTCTTCCCACTTTACCGTAGTAACTGCGCTTCAATAGTCCTTCATTAATTGTAAAGCACTCAGACTTCGGAGGGCATTAAAGGTGCCATTTAGATGCTCTGTCTTTTCAATCTTTCCTTCTTTACAATTTTGTTGCTAATAATCAGGCTCGTTGCAGGTAATTGATAAAGCTGCACTCCGCATATATTTAAATAAAGATACCTGTACATGTTTTTCCTCTGTCACTAATATTGTTCACCGAGAATAGAAAGCTGTTGTAGAGGCTGTGAATCGTGTAACTCCAGCCCCCCACCCAGCAGAGCCACCACTCCTAATTCTGCATCTCCTGCTGCATGTACAATTAGTGAGTGATTACCAACCCCTGTCCCTCGTCCAATTACCTCCAGCCTGACTCTGCCTGACGACACTGCTCCAAACAGGAGCTTGTCGCTGTCAAGCAGCAAAACCCGGCTGTCAAATTATTTCTAGTCACCTCCCCTAGTTACAGTTACATTTCCCTGCAGTTCAACAACTTAATCTGATTGTAGGAAGCAACTGGAGAGATTTATCACAATCCTCCTGCAACAGCCCAGGAATAAATCACACTTCTCAAACAGTCTGGTGTTTCATTACATAAAGTTGAAGAGGTTGTTCCATTTGCTCGGTAATTAGATAAGTATTATGTTACACCCCTCTATTTATCAATCAGGAGAAAGGTGAATAAAGCTTGTACTTTGACCTGGCTTGATTTTGAATGAGAGGCAATGTGCTGATTAAAGTTGAAGCCAATGTGTAGATGAGCTTTGATTCAACCTCTGCCAGCTTCATCTTCAATCCACTCCAGTGTGTAGATGGCAACAGTCTTCTCCAACCAGTTGTTGGTTGATGTATTGGTCTGATAGACGATGCTAAGGGAACATTTATAGAACATTGGTCAGGACACATTTGGAATACTGTGTCCAGTTCTGGTCACCGCACTACCAGAAGGATGCGGAGGCTTTGGAGAGAGTACAGAAAAGGTTTACCAGGATGTTGCCTGGTATGGAGGGTATTAGCTATGAGGAGAGATTAACAAAACTGGGATTGTTCTCCCTAGAGAGGTGGAGGCTGAGGGACGACCTGATAGAAGTTTACAAAAATTATGAGGGGTATAGATAGGGTGAACAGTTGGAGGCTTTTTCCCAGGGCACAAATGACAATTAGAAGGGGGCACAAGTAAGGTGAGAGGGGATAGATTCAATGGAGATGTGCAGGGGAAGTTTTTTACACAGAGGGGGCGGTGGCCTGGAATGCACTGCCACGTGAGGTGGTAGAGACAGATACATTTGCGACCTTTAAGACTTATCTGGATAGGCACATGAACAGACAGGGTATAGAAGGATACAGGCAGTTGGTCTAGTTAGGACACGTGATCAGCGCAGGTTTGGAGGGCTGAAGGGTCTGTTCCTGTGCTGCATTGTTCTTTGTTCCCAAATGCACACAAAAACTTGCATTTATGACGATATCGAGGCACAAAAAGGGATAAAGAAAGGCTATGCTAGGATGATATTGGGCAGCAGGGTAGCACAGTGGTTAGCACCGTTGCTTCACAGCGCCAGGGTCCCAGGTTCGATTCCCCGCTGGGTCACTGTCTGTGCGGAGTCTGCACGTTCTCCCCGTGTCTGCGTGGGTTTCCTCCGGCTGCTCCAGTTTCCTCCCACAGTTTAAAGATGTGCGGGTTGGGTGGATTGGCCATGCTAAATTGCCCCTTAGTGTCCAAAAAAGGTTAGGTGGGGTTACGGGAATAGGTTGGAAGTGTGGGCTTAAATGGGGTGCTCTTTCCAAGGACCAGTGCAGATTCAATGGGCCGAATGGCCTTCTTGTGCACTATAAATTCTATGTCTATGTTCTATGTCTATGTCTAGAATTGGAAGTTTATAACTATCAGGAAAGACTGAGCAGAGTGTAAACGAGAAGACAGAGGGGTAATTAAAACTACAAAAGATTTCCAACAGGCATAAGTGTTCACATGCAAGAAAATCCAAAACTCCGGCCATCAATATAAAATTGTTACTAATAAATCCAATAGGGAAGTCAGACGAAGTATCTTTCCAAGAGAGTGGTTACAATGTGCAACATACAATCACATGGTATATTTGAGGCAAACAGCCTTCAGGGGGAAGCTAGATAAGGTGGAAGAGAAAGGAATAGATGATTATGTTGAGAGTGTGCGAAAAAACAGTTTGGGAAGAGACGCATGGTGAACATAAACACAGGCATAGCCCAAACCATGGATCTTGTTTTAGTAATGGAGAGGGATAGGTGCGAGCAACAGGGCAAGGTTTATAATTGGGGGAAGGGTAAATACAATGCTGTCCGACAAGAATTGAAGTGCAGAAGTTGGGAACATAGGCTGTCAGGGAAGGACACAAGTGAAATGTGGAACTTGTTCAAGGAACAGGTACTGCGTGTTTTTGATATGTATGTCCCTGTCAGGCAGGGAAGAGATGGTCGAGTGAGGGAACCATGGTTGACAAGAGAGGTTGAATGTCTTGTTAAGAGGAAGAAGGAGACTTATGTAAGGCTGAAGAAACAAGGTTCAGACAGGGCGCTGGAGGGATACAAGATAGCCAGGAGGGAACTGAAGAAAGGGATTAGGAGAGCTAAGAGAGGGCATGAAAAATCTTTGGCGGGTAGGATCAAGGAAAACCCCAAGGCCTTTTACACATATGTGAGAAATATGAGAATGACTAGAGCGAGGGTAGGTCCGATTAAGGACAGTAGCGGGAGATTGTGTATTGAGTCTGAAGAGATAGGAGAGGCCTTGAACAAGTATTTTTCTTCAGTATTTACAAACGAGAGGGGCCATATTGTTGGAGAGGACAGCGTGAAGCAGACTGATAAGCTTGAGGAGATACTTGTCAGGAAGGAAGATGTGTTGCGCGTTTTGAAAAACTTGAGGATAGACAAGTCCCCCGGGCCTGACGGGATATATCCAAGGATTCTATGGGAAGCAAGAAATGAAATTGCAGAGCCGTTGGCAATGATCTTTTCGTCCTCGCTGTCAACAGGGGTGGTACCAGAGGATTGGAGAGTGGCGAATGTCGTGCCCCTGTTCAAAAAAGGGAATAGGGATAACCCTGGGAATTACAGGCCAGTTAGTCTTACTTCGGTGGTAGGCAAAGTAATGGAAAGGGTACTGAGGGATAGGATTTCTGAGCATCTGGAAAGGCATTGCTTGATTAGGGATAGTCAGCACAGATTTGTGAGGGGTAGGTCTTGCCTTACAAGTCTTATTGAATTCTTTGAGGAGGTGACCAAGCATGTGGATGAAGGTAAAGCAGTGGATGTAGTGTACATGGATTTTAGTAAGGCATTTGATAAGGTTCCCCATGGTAGGCTTATGCAGAAAGTAAGGAGGCATGGGATAGTGGGAAATTTGGCCAGTTGGATAACAAACTGGCTAACCGATAGAAGACAGAGAGTTGTGGCAGATGGCAAATATTCAGCCTGGAGCCCAGTTATCAGTGGCATACCGCAGGGATCAGTTCTGGGTCCTCTGCTGTTTGTGATTTTCATTAACGACTTGGATGAGGGAGTTGAAGGGTGGGTCAGTAAATTTGCAGATGATACGAAGATTGGTGGAGTTGTGGATAGTGAGGAGGGCTGTTGTCGGCTTCAAAGAGACATAGATAGAATGCAGAGCTGGGCTGAGAAGTGGCAGATGGAGTTTAACCCTGACAAGTGTGAGGTTGTCCATTTTGGAAGGACAAATATGAATGCGGAATACAGGGTTAATGGTAGGGTTCTTGGCAATGTGGAGGAGCAGAGAGATCTTGGGGTCTATGTTCATAGTTCTTTGAAAGTTGCCACTCAAGTGGATAGAGCTGTGAAGAAGGCCTATGGTGTGCTAGCGTTCATTAGCAGAGGGATTGAATTTAAGAGCCATGAGGTGATGATGCAGCTGTACAAAACCTTGGTCAGGCCACATTTGGAGTACTGTGTGCAGTTCTGGTCACCTCATTTTAGGAAGGATGTGGAAGCTTTGGAAAAGGTGCAAAGGAGATTTACCAGGATGTTGCCTGGAATGGAGAGTAGGTCATACGAGGAAAGTTTGAGGGTGCTAGGCCTTTTCTCATTAGAATGGAGAAGGATGAGGGGCGACTTGATAGAGGTTTATAAGATGATCAGGGGAATAGATAGAGTAGACAGTCAGAGACTTTTTCCCTGGGTGGAACACACCATTACAAGGGGACATAAATTTAAGATAAATGGTGGAAGATATAGAGGGGATGTCAGAGGTAGGTTCTTTACCCAGAGAGTAGTGGGGGCATGGAATGCACTGCCTGTGGTAGTAGTTGAGTCGGAAAATTTATGGACCTTCAAGCGGCTATTGGATAGGTACTTGGATTAGGGTAGAATAAGGGAGTGTAGGTTAACTTCTTAAGGGCAGCACGGTAGCATTTTGGATAGCACAATTGCTTCACAGCTCCAGGGACCCAAGTTCGATTTCGACTTGGGTCACTGTCTGTGTGGAGTCTGCACATCCTCCCCGTGACTGTGTGGGTTTCCTCCGGGTGCTCCGGTTTCCTCCCACAGTCCAAAGATGTGCAGGTTGGGTGGATTGGCCATGAAAAATTGTCCAAAATTCTATGATTAACCTAGGACAAAAGTTCGGCGCAACATCGTGGGCCGAAGGGCCTGTTCTGTGCTGTATTTCTCTATATCTCTATTTCAGTAGAAAAAACATATTTCAAGACAGAGCTGATTCAAATAACCACTTGCAGCCCAGGGATGTATCTACACTGGAGGGATGGATCCAACGGGGAACAATGGTCGAAAAAAATGCAAAATCTCTTAACCTCAAATAATTTCTGACAAAAGATCATTGACCTGAGACCCTAACTCTCTTTCTCTCTCCCCACAGCTGCTCCCAGTTCTGTTGAATATTACCAGCACTTTTGGATATTTAGGGTGAGAGTCTAAATATAACCTCAGAAGAAGGTTATTCAGCCCATCTAGTCCATGCTAGCTCTCTGCACAGCAATCCATTCAGTGCCATTCTCCCAAACCATACCTGTAGCACTGCAGGTTTATTTCCCTCAAGTACTTATTCAGTTTCCTTTTTAAACATTCACTGTCTCCACTTTCACCACTTTTGTTGGCCGCAAGCTCCATATTACTGCCTGAAACAGTTTGTCTCACGCCTCCCATATTTCATGACCTAAATCTTTAATGTGTCTCCTAGTCCGTGTACCATCAGCTAATGAGCTCAGCTTTTCTTTGTCTCCCTTAGCTAAACCAGTCACAATCTTGGACACTTGTATCAGATCTGCCCACAATCTCCTTTTATTTCAAATGCTGTGCTGTCATTTCAAAGACATTTCGGAGGCAAAGTTGGTGTTTAGTTGTGCCCCTCAATACATTGCAATTTGAAGCAGGTGATATCTCAAGATATTCCTTCGACCGCTTGTGTTCAACACTCACCGACACAGACACACTTCGACTACGTTGAAGGCTGATGAAATCTTGCCAAAGATTAACCAACTGAGCTCCCACAGTGGTTCTGAACAGGCTGTTCCATTGTCGTACCATGCGGTTTTGTTCAATAAATATTCTCAAATAGTTGAGTGATACTCAAAAAGAAAAGTTGAAAATTATCCAGATGACCTTGTTCTTGCTCTTCAGTCTCACGTGTTCAATATTAAACCACTTCTTCCACCAATATTTATCCCATTCATATGTGCATAACACTATACATGTCCACACGCAGCCTCCAGTTATTCATTCATCACTGAGGCATGTGTAAATAACCCAATATGAAACGCTCAAGAAATCTTCCTGTAAAGGTTAATGGAAACGTGGGCCTCTCTCCCAAAATCAGACCAACATGAAATATGGACTGGATCAGTTGAAAACTTCAAAACTGAGATTGATAGGATTTTGTTTGGTGAAGTTGTAAAGGGTTATGGAATCAATTTGGGTCCATGGGATTCAGATACAGATCAGATATGATCCATTTGATGGCCTCCTCCTGTACCTACATTCCTATGAATACCCACCTCCCCCACTCCTCTCTTTGCATCCCCCTTCATCTTCCCTGTGGTAAGACTGAGCTGAACAATCCCTAGCATTTCAGGAGTTCTCTTAACCCATGATCCACTCACGGACGGCCATAGGTCCCCAAGCGGCAATCAGTTTCAAATACATTCACTTCTACATCAAAGTTGTTTAATATAACATTGTGCTGTACATAATAAATATTTATTAGTCTTCACCTGTATGGAATTCAGTTCTTGCTTCAAAGAAAATATTTGCTTCAGATGTGAAGTAGACTGGGAAAGGAAACTTCAAACTCTAAACAGAAAGGGGAAGTTTGAACTCTTACACACATGGATCTGAAGTTCTTAGCTTCTGATGTCAATACTCTCTGCTTTTCTGATATTTGAGTAAGAGGCATTTCGTCTTCATTGAGTTGAAATGTGAATGTGATGAAGATGAAGGTAAGATGGGCTATTTTGTATTCACATAGCAACTTTTCCCAACTCATGAATATTTCAAAGTACCTCACGTTCAAGGAGTTATTTTAAAGTGTGGTCACTGTTGTTCCATAGGGCATTACAGTAGACATTCTGGCCAAAGTATGGGCCCCAAAAACAACAATAATCTAAATGATCTGCTTTCTATTTTGAAGGTATTGGCTGCAGAGAAGAATCTTGCTCAGGATACCTGAGGAAATCCTGGCTCTTTTAAAAGCTGCCTTGAACAATTGCAAGAGGCATATAGAGAACCCAACATCCAATCCAAGCATTTGCTGTATAGAACCTTAGTTAGGCCACACTTGGAGTACAGTGTTCAATTCTGGTTGCCACACTACCAGAAAGACGTGGAGGCTTTAGACAGGGTGCAGAAGAGATTTACCAAGATGGTGCCTGGTATGGAGGGCATTAGCTATGTGGAGAGGTTGAATAAACTTGGTTTGTTCTCACTGGAATGAAGGAGGTTGAGGGGCGACCTGATAGAAGTCTACAAAATTATGAGGGGCATAGACAGAGTGGATAGTCAGAGACTTTTTCCCAGGGTAGAGGGGTCAATTACTAGGGCCATAGGTTTAAGGTGCAAGGGGCAAGGTTTAGAGGAGATGTATGAGGTAAGTTTTTTAGACCGAGGGTCGTGGGTGCTTGGAACCCGCTGCCGGAGGAGGTGGTGGAAGCAGGGACGCTAGTGACATTTAAGGGGCATCTTGACAAATACATGAATAGGATGGGAATAGAAGGATATGGACCCTGAAAGTGTAGAATATTTTAGTTTAGGCGGGCAGCATGGTCGGCGCAGGCTTGGAGGGCCGAAGGGCCTGTTCCTGTGCTGTACTTTTCTTTGTTCTTTGTTCTTTAGTCAGTATTGCAGCTGTGGTCATGTGCTGAGGAATGGAAAGGTTTTCTACTTCTGTCACCCAGTGTCAGTATATCAGATAGAGCGGAGTGTAAACTCCTTTCACACTCCCTTATCAGATCAGATATAGTGATAGTTAGTGTAGGTTAGCATCTCCTACTCTATCGCAACAGAATACATTTCTTTTGTGATCTCCATATCTTAAAGTTTTCAAAACATATTTCACAGAAGTCTAGAAAGTTTTCAGCACAGAAAAAGTCAATTCAGCCCACCATGCCTGCACTGGAGAACCCTCCAGCCTAACCCACTTTCTTACCCAAGGTCTGAAGCCCTGTGGGTCACAGCACTTTTAAAAAATACAAAGAGAGTTTCTACTTTTACCACCCTTTCAGACCACGAGTCCCAGATCCCTACCACATCCTGGGTGTAAGTATTTCTACAACTTCCCTTGAAGTCTTCTGTAAATTACTTTAAACCTAGAGTCCTTGATGACTGACTTCTCTGCTTAAGGAAATAAGCTTTTTCTATCCGTTACATTTTCACCCATCATAATTTTATAAAACTCAACTAAATCTCCCTTCAGCCTTTTCTAAAGAAAACTATCCACCTATCCAATACGTCGCCATAGCAAAAGAAAAGTATTTTCTGAGCAACAACCTGATAAACCTCCCCTGTACTCCCTCTGGTGTGATCACATCCTTCCTGTAATGTGGTGACCAGAACTGCACACAGTATTCGACTTTTCACGTAACAAAACAAAGAACAAGAACAATGAAAAGTACAGCACAGGAACAGGTCCTTCGGCCCTCCAAGCCCGTGCCGACCATGCTGCCCAACTAAACTACAATCTTCTACACTTCCTGGGTCCGTATCTCTCTATTCCCATCCTATTCATGTATAACCTCCCTGTACTTGAAGGAAAGCTCCATATGCCTTCTTAACTACTTTATCAATTTGCCATTCTACCTTCAGAGACTTGTGGACATGCATTCCAAGCTCTCGTTCTTCTTTTACAGTACCCCAGTATCATTTGACAAAGTTAATGTTTTGAAGTGTGGACACGGTTGCTCTGTAGGTCTACAAAATCATGAGAGGCATAGACAGGATGGATATCAAGAAGCTTTTTCCCAGAGTGGGGGACGTAATTACTAGGGGTCACAAGTACAAGGTGAGAGGGGAAATGTTTAAGGGAGATATACTTGGAAAGTTCTTTACAGAGGGTGGTGGGTGCCTGGAACGCATTGCCGGTGGAGGTGGTAGAGGAGGGCATGATAGCGTCATTTAAGATGTATCTAGACAGATACATGAATGGGCAGGGAGCAGGGAGATACAGATCCTTAGAAAATAGGCAACAATTTTAGATAGAGGATCTGGATCGGCACAGGCTTGGAGGGCCGAAGGGCCTGTTCCTGTGCTGTAATTTTTCTTTGTTCTTTGTAAAACAAGAATAAGAAGCTTGTACTCAGAAAAGTTCCAAAAAAGCAACTGAGATAAGTATGGTAACCTGTTTGGTGGTGTTGGTTGAGGAATAAATCTTAACAAGGATAATGCTCCTGTTCTCTTATGAATAAGTGGTCTTTTACATTAACCTGAATTGGATCTTGGTTTGATGGATCACCCTAAGTAGCACTTCTTACAATGCAGCATGTCCTCAGTACTGAACTAAAGTATTACACTACATTATGTATTGTGATGCTAATGCTGGCAATATTCCTCTCAGGTGGTTCACTCTCTACATTAACAACCAAGTACAAGACATTATAGTAAAAAGGGTTCATGCTAAGTGACAGGAAATTTAGATTAATGAGCTGAAAACAAACAGCAGTCACTGGATGATACCTGCTTTGAATAACAGTAAGAAGTCTTACAACACCAGGTTAAAGTCCAACAGGTTTGTTTCAAACACGAGCTTTCGGAGCACGGCTCCTTCTTCAGGTGAAGAAGGAGCCGTGCTCCGAAAGCTCGTGTTTGAAACAAACCTGTTGGACTTTAACCTGGTGTTGTAAGACTTCTTACTGTGCTCACCCCAGTCCAACGCCGGCATCTCCACATCATGCTTTGAATAAAGTTTGGATTTAAAGTGCAGGTGTTTTAGGTTATCGGCACTCTGAGAGTGGAAATTATTCTTTTTTATAAAACATATTCAGATTCTAAGACATTCCTTAGAGCAGAGATGGCTGAGGAGGGACGTCATTAAGGTATACAAAATGATGAGGGATCTAGATAGGAAGAAACCTTTCCCCTTAGTAGAGGTGTTAGTAACCAAGGGGTATGGATTTAAGGAAAGGAGCAGGACATTTGAGGGGGGTGTGGAAGTGCGGTAAATGTGGGAACCCTCACAACATTTAAGGAGAATTTAGACGCCACACCATATAAGGCTACAGACCAAGAATTGGAAAATGGGATTAGAATAGATAGGTGCTTGATGGCCGGCACAAATACAATGGGCCAAAGGGCCTCTTTCTGTGCTGTAACTGTATGACATTCAGTTTAATGAATCTCATCTGAAACAAGTCTGTACACTGAAAGCACCGCTGACGATGAAATCTCCTCTCCAATGAAGAGGCTAAGTGCAGATTTGAGTGATGCTTTGTATATTTCCGCTTCTTCCAAATGTTCCTGACTTTTCTACAGCTTACCGCTTCAGCCCACCTGCATTGGCATTTGCAATTTATTTCACCTCCATGCTCTAAGAATTGAATGAAGCAACTTTAGACCTTGGCTGATTCCACCATTTTCTTTCTGGGCTGTCAGTTGAGTTGCCTTCCATTCTCTGATGGCTATCACTCAACAACCTCTGAATTCAGCAGTCAAATGCGCACAGAGTTGAATACCCCAGCAAAAGAGAAATAAGAAACCTGTGGAAGACAGGCTCTTGATCAGAACCAATTCCTTTGCCTCATATAGCTGGATAAGGTCACTGCTACCTTTAAAAGACATGACAATACATGTGCAGCCTGAACACACCTCCCAGCACTGACTACCCCCACCGTTGAGGCTTTTGCAGGACTAAGATATTCAACGCACCAAACTGTGAATGAAGGCTTCAAATATTCTCCCCATTTAAAATAAAAGAACTTTATAGCCAATAAATTGTTTTGGAAATGTTAAACTATAGGAATCCTGGCAATCACGCTGTGCACAGCAAGATCCCACAGTGTGTTAATAACCAGGTCAACTGTTTTGCGATGTTAATTGATGGATAAATATTGGCAAAGGTTTCCGGTCGAACTCCCTCGCTGTTCGTGAAATAGTTTCTTGTGATTTTTATCCTGAGAGGGTAGATGCAGACTTGGTACAATGTCTCAGCCAAAAGACTATGCTGGGATATAGGCCTAGGTTTTGGTACATAGAATAGAATCGCCAGAGTGCAGAAGGAGGCCATTCGGCCCATTGAGTCTGCACCAACCTTCCAAAAGAACACCCCAACCCAGACACAATCCCCCACCCTATCCCTGCAACCCCACCTAAGGACAATTTAGCATATCCAATCCATCTAACCTGCACATCTTTGGTCTGTGGGAGGAATCCAAAACACACAGAGGAAACCCACGCAGACACGGGGAGAACGTGCAGACTCCGCACAGTCACCTGAGGTCGGAATCGAACCCAGGTCCCTGGTGCTGTGAGGCAGCAGTACTAATCACTAAGCCACCATGCTACCCATACCTGCACCCATAAGCTCTGATTCAGACATAAGCATGTGAGCAACAGATCATTGGCTGATAATTCAATGCTGATGTACAAGTAATCAAAAATATGATATATCCAGCTTTAACCATACAGCACCATGCTCAAACATAACTGAGCAAAAAAGGGAAAGAATTGGAAAATTTATGCCAATAAATTATTCCGTTTATATTTTTATTATCTCATTTTTTGTAGGCACGGCAGAACACTGAATATTTTCTACAATGTAGGTTTGATTAAAAAGTGATTAAAAAGTGGTTATGCAGAGAAACATCAATAAACATATGAACAAACTTTGGAACATCCCAACAATTTTTCAAGCATTGTAACAAAAACTGCAGCTAAGGACTTGCAGTATTTTATCAAAGGCTTACTGCCTCTTACTGCAAGAGAATATTTAACTCTTCCCTGCGGGCAATGTATGCTTGGAGAAGATATTTACACATCAGAAATATTGCACCATTAAAAAAGTAAAAAAGAACTCAATCTCCTACCTGCTAATAGTCTGTTTAGAAGCCCTATGATATGTAACAGACAGCAGAATATTACATTACATTTTGGTATAGTGTCCATGTGTTTTACAGTATATACTGACATTTTCTAAAAGCAAGATGACCGATGGTCAATTGCATACTTTAGAGTTAGTATTTATCACACTTTCTGAAATAAAGATTTATGAATATATTTAAAAATAAAATCTGTATCCTTTTGAAGTATTACTATCTTCTGTGAAGTTGTATATTTTAACTAATAGGAAAACTACAACATTAGGTATTAACGTCGCAAAGGCTGCTGACTAGCTCAGTGAAATAACATTATAACAGGCCCTAACCAAAATGTTGTTTTTAATTGTCTCATTTATCTCCTTCTCTCTTAAAAGTGCTGACTCCGCTAAGTACAGTTTGATGTGCTCCAAGAGCCTGTGTCTCTTCAAAATAGCTATTTATTATGTGTGAGCTTGGACAATGAATGTTGGCTTGACATTGAACTGTGATTGACCCCTCTTGAACTGAGCATATAAGTGGAGTTGTCAGCTGGAGGGTCACTGGACAGTATTCAAGAGCAAAATCTTTAGTTATTTTCCCCATTTCTATTCCAAGGTCAATCACACAGTTGCAACATGCCAATGGAAACTAAAGGAGACATGTAAGGGTCAGACACTCTACAAGGATAGATCTAAATGACTGATCTTTATGACAGAAGTCAACGGTGTACAGTCGATGACTCTGTAAACAGTACACAAGAGGTCATTAGCACACTACTTCATATCAAAACACAATGATGAGTTAAGGTGGGCAGGTTTAGATTAATGACATGCAACCTCATGTTAGGAAATGTAATTTCAATCAAACTTTTCCAACAGATGGAATGAATTCCAGGAAAGATCACAACCCCAAATTGTGTAAGAAATTGTTGGATTCTGGACAGTTGGGATTTCTCCAGGCAGGAAGCTTGGATGTGCCAAAGGATTAACTAATCCTTCATTGCCACAATGTCAAAGTGCTAGGACTCCTGACCTCGTAGGATTGAGGGAACATTTCCACCACAGACTGGTAAAAAATAATCCAACCTTCTCCAAGGGCAACTAGGATTGGGTAATAAATGCTGGCCTTGCCACAAAAATTAATTATTTTCAAAATCATTGTGGTCCTGTGATCTAGTCACACCCCAACTTAAATCTACCAACTCAGCTCTGAGCATGGGATTCGAGTTTAGATCACGGTGGCAAAGATATATGAAGTTGTCCCATTTAGCTGCAATCTCAGTTTATGTCATTTTACTGATCTATCTATGATTCTCCTGCTAAGCAATGGAAGGAGCCACCTCTGCTGCTACATTAGGATTTGTATTTGCCCACCTTGTGTAACCGGAAGAGTTTTTCTGAAAGAGTGTAACAATTATTTTGAATACTATAAATTATTGATTCATTCATTAAACATCAAAAAAATCTGCACCACCCCATGGCTGCCAACCTACTCTTACCAGAGTTTAAAATGTCAATTATTCAGCCTCTAAATACACGCATCATATGAGGGATTCTATTGCATTGCTACATCATACACTGGAGTATACACCAGACTCAGTGAGGTTTTGCTGAGGCCCTTTGCTTTGGAAGACGAAACTGGATGTGGTGCCCGGCCTATGGCGGGATCCGGTCAGTGGGAGATCCAGTCTGTCTGAAATGCCTTTCCTGTGGGATCCCATCCACCTGGAATGTGGCTGTATTAGAATCCGGTCTGTGTGTGAGATGTGTCTCTGTGAGAGGCAATCTGTCCGCATGGGTTCGAGTAATCTATCTGATATCCAGCTTGTAGGTTGGGTCCGCTCGGGAATTGCCATGGAATCTGCCGAGGGCCCAGAACATACTGCAGTTTGTGATAATGTGGCAGGTTTTTGGTCACAAGATGCACTGGGTGTTTGAGGCGGTCCCAGGGGGAGGTGAACACTCCTTCCCAGCGCACACCCAATCCTTTTTAAATATATGCTTAAAATGTATTGCAACATAAACTTAACACTAGTTTCTCCCCGGACATGGGCTGGCGCCTTTAGACTGGGGCTGATGTGAATCGTTGGATAGACGCCGAGGTTTGAAATTGGATTCAGTGTGGACTGTGTTGCGGTGCCTCTGATACACAATCCCTGACCAGACACAGTGCGCTTCAACACTCTCTGAATGAGGGATGTCTCGGAGAGATGTGGCACTTGGAGAGTTGGGGAAAGAAGCTTGTTCAGGAGCCTCTGTGGATGACATTGTCGGAGAGGGGAATGGCCTCAGCCTCTATCAGGGACTGGTGACCCTCGCCGTCCCCTGGCCTCATCCTCAGGTTAATGGAGCCGTAGGTTTTCCTGGCCCTGGCAGTGAGCAGGAGGTTCCTCCTGCTGTACAGCTCCCCTCGGCAGATCGACACCATCAGCAGCAGAGACAGCAGCATCCCTCCCAGAGTCAGCAGCCCCAGGCCGGCGATGATGCATTTGTCCAAATGGGAGCCCAGCTGGGCGGAGTGCAGCTCCAGTCTCTCCATCTCCCGGGCGCTCACCGTGTCCGGGTCCACCTTCCCCTCCCTGGGGATGGCGTAAGCGATAACTACCAGGCTGATCCCGGCCACCAACAACACCAGCGCCACCGTGAAGCCATAATCAGCCGGCTGGATCCCCCCGTCCGGCTCCGGCTCCTCCTCGGAGCGGGGCGAGCTGTCCTGTCCCCTGTGCCGGCTGCAGGCAGCCCCTGTCCCCGCATGGCTGCAGCTCCTCTCCCGCTGCCCGCTGTCCGCTGTCCGCGGTGCTGAAAGCTGGCCGCCCTCACCCCGGAGCCCAGCCCCTGGGGCAGTTCCTGTCCCCGCCTGGCTGCAGCTCCTCTCCCGCTGCCCGCTGCCCGCTGCCCGCGGTGCTGAAAGCTGGCCGCCCTCACCCCGGAGCCCAGCCCGGGGGGCAGCTCCTGTCCCCGCATGGCTGCAGCTCCTCTCCCGCTGCCCGATGTCCGCTGTCCACGGTGCTGAAAGCTGGCCGCCCTCACCTCGGAGCCCAGCCCCGGGGGCAGCTCCTGTCCCCGCCTGGCTGCAGCTCCTCTCCCGCTGCCCGCTGTCCGCTGTCCACGGTGCTGAAAGCTGGCCGCCCTCACCCCGGAGCCCAGCCCCGGGAGCAGCCCCAGCCCCCCGGGCTGCACTCCTGTCCCCGGCGTCCCAGTCGCTCACTTCCAGAGGGTGATAGCATTCCGTAGACGCCATTGGAAGCGGGGTTCCCTGAACATCCCAGCGAGGCTCAGCTGCAATTTCCCTGCAAGTGAAGAGAAGGCGAGAGCGGAGTGAGAGTGAAACCAGGACACAGCAGCTGCACACTAACTCGTAACTGGCAGGAGGAGCGCGGACTCGCTGCTCATCGCCCCCCCCCCCCCCCATCCTCTCTGATCCCACCTATCCTCTCTGACCCCCCACGACCCCATCCTCTCTGACCCCCCCATCCTCTCTGACCTCCCTATCCTCTCTAATCCCCTATCCTTTCTGACCCCCCTTTCCACATCCCCCCTCTTCCAGACCTCCTTCAACCTGACCCCAGGAACAGAAGGAAGGAAGGGGTGTCAAGGACAGAGTTGGGAGCCTCCCTCCATCCCCCGTGGATGTCTGCAAGTCAATGTTGGCCTTGGACCGATCGAAGTGACTCACCCCCGGCGGTCAGATGGTCCCACCGAGCGGCCCCTTCATTCTGCTACTTCCCCATCAGCTAAATATCCAAAGTTTCTCCGTTCAGTTATTTCAACAATTGCAATTTCAGCAGAAACACTTTTCCATGCGCTGGGCGGCAGCCTACCTGGGGGAGAGAGAGGACAGAGCGAGAGAGGGAGAGAGAGGACAGAGAGAGAGAGAGGACACAGAGAGAGGGAGAGAAAGGGCACCGAGACGACAGAGAGAGAGATGACACCCAGAACGCGACGACAGAGAGAGTGGACAGAGATAGAGAGGACACAGAGAGAGGGAGAGGACACAGAAAGGGAGTACACACAGAGAGAGGACAGAGAGAAAGAGAGGACAGAGAGGACAGAGAAAGAGAGAGGACAAAGAGAGAGAGGGCAGAGAGAGAGAGGACAGAGAGGACAGAGAAAGAGAGGACACGGAGCGAGAGAGAGGACACAGAGAGAGAGGGGACAAAGAGAGAGAGGGCAGAGAGAGGACAGAGAGAGAGAGAGGACAGAGAAAGAGAGAGGATACACAGAGAGAGAGAGGATACAGACTGTACAATGGCGCCTGCCACCAGCAGCGAGACGGGGTTGGGCTGGATTCGGTTTATCAGGGCGGAAGGCGGTCACATTCCGCTCCCACACTCCCAGGACCCGGGCCAGCTCCCGGTGCGATTCCCGCTGCTGAAAGGCAACTCCCTCCCTAACTGCTAAATCCCGGCCATCCCACCCACTCTCCCCACATCGCAGGACATTTCCACATTCCCAACAATTATCCACATCCACTAAACTGCCGACGGTAACTTGCCTCTAAATCTAATTGTTCACGTCCTTAATCAATCAAATGCAGACCCGGTTACTGCGAGATGCTAGACTGTGAACTCACACCGGAGCTCCATCCAGCCTCTGTCTGCCCCACACCGAACACATTTCCAAGCTATCTGCTGACTCCTGCTCCCGAGGAACTCTCCTCCTCGATTATCTTTAACCCTTTCCACAGTCCGCACAGAATCGCTGCAACACCTGATTCCGGATTCCAGCCTCCTGCCAATAGGGGGCCTCAGCTGGAGAAAGGCTGAATTTCGACTGAAAAGGCGGTGAATTCCCCGGATCATTCTCAACACGCTCTCACTGTACCCCCTGTCTTTCCCTCCCTGCCTGCCCCCTCCCTCCCTGCCGTCTCCCTGCCCACTCCCTGCCTACCCCTCACTGCCTACCCCCTCCCTGCCCACTCCCTGCCTGCCCCTCGCTGCCTACCCCTCCCTGTCCACTCCCTACCTACTTCCCTGCCTCCCCCTCCCTGCCTGCCCCTCCCTCCCTGCTGTCTCCCTGCCCACTCCCTGTCTGACCCTCCCTGCCTGCCCCCTCCCTGCCCACTCCCTGCCTGCCCTTCCCTGCCTTCCCCCTCCCTACCTGCCCCCTCCCTCCCTGCCCCTTCCTGCCCGCTCCCTGCCTTCCCCCTCCCTGCCTGCCCACTCACTAGCTGCCCCCTCCCTCCCTGCCATCCCCCTGCACACTCGCTACCTGCCCCTCCCTGCCTGCCCAGCCCTGCCTGTCCCTCCCTGCCTGCTCCCTCCCTGCCTGCCCACTCCCTGCCTGCCCCTCCCTGTCTGCCCCTGCCCTGCCCCTCTCTGCCCCTTACTGCCTGCCCGTGCCCTGCCTGCCTCCTCCCCGCCTGCCCTCCCTGCCTGCTCCCTCCCTGCCTGCCCACTCCCTGCCTACCCCTCCCTGCCTGCCCCCTCCCTGCCTGCCCATTCCCTGCCTGCCCCTCCCAGTCTGCCCCTGCCCTGCCCCCTCTCTGCCCCTCCCAGCCTGCCCGTGCCCTGCCTGCCTCCTCCCTGCCTGCCTTCTCCTGCTTTCCCTCACTGCCTGCCTCTCCCCTGACGCCTCATTCCCCTGCCTGTCTGCCCGCTCCCTGCCCGCCCCCTCCCTGCCTGCGTGCCCCCTCCCTGCCCACTCATTGCCTGCCCACTCGCTGCCTGCCCCCTCCCTACGTGGCTCCTCTCTGCTTGTTGCCTCCCTGCCTTCCCCCTCCCTGCCTGCCCCGCCCTGCCCCCTCCCTGCCTCTCCCTGCCTGCCCCCTCCCTGCTTGACCCTCCTAGCCTACACCTCCCTGCCCCCGATCGTCCCCCTCTCTGCCCCTCCCTGCCTGTCCGCGCACTGCCTCCTCCCTGCCTGCATTCTCCCTGCTTGCCCCTCACTGCCTGCCTCCTCCCTGACCCCTCCCTGCCCGACCCTGCCTGCCCCCTCCTTGCCTGCGCCCTCCATGCCCTCTCCCTATCTGCCTGCTTCTTGCCTGCCCCTCTCTTTCTGCCCCCCTCCCTGCCTGCCACCTCACTGACCCCTCGCTGCCTGTACCCTTCCCTGCCTGCAAGCTGAGTGCCTATTCCCCTGCCTGTCTGCTCCCTGCCTGCCCCCTCCCTGCCTGTCTGCTCCCTGCCTGCCTCCACCCTGCCTGCCTGCTCCCTCCCTGCCTGCCTGCTCCCTGCCTTTCTGCTCCCTTCCTGCCCCCACCCTGCCTGCCTGCTCCCTACCTGCCCCCTCCCTGCCTGCCTGCTCCCTGTCTACTCCACTGCCTGCTTACTCCCTGCCTGCCTGCTCCCTCCCTGCCTGCCTGCTCCCTGTCTCCTCCACTGCCTGCCTGCTCCCTGCCTGCCCCCTCCCTGCCTGCCTGCTCCCTGCCTGCCCCCTCCCTGCCTGCCTGCTCCATGCCTGCCCCTTCCCTGCCTGCCTGCTCTCTTCCTGCCCCCTCCCTGCCTGCCTGCTCCCTGCCTGCCCCCACCCTGCCTGCCTGCTCCCTGCCTGCCCCCTCCCTGCCTGCCCCCTCCCTGCCTGCTCCATGCCTGCCCCCTCCCTGCCTGCCCCCTCCCTACCTGCCCCCTCCCTGCCTGCCTGCTCCCTGCCTGCCCCCTCCCTGCCTGCCCCCTCCCTGCCTGCCCATTCCCTGCCTGCACCCTCCCTGCCTGCACCCTTTCTGCCTGCCCCCTCCCTGCCTGCCTGCTTCCTGTCTGCCCCCTCCCTGCCTGCCTGCCCCTCTGCCTGCCCCCTCCCTGCCTGCCTGCTCCCTGCCTGCCTGCTTGCCTGCTCCCAGCCTACTCCGCTGCCTGCCTGCTCCCTGCCTGCCCCCTCCCTGCCTGCCTGCTCCCAGCCTACTCCACTGCCTGCCCTCTCCCTGCCTGCCCTCTCCCTGCCCCCTTCCTTCCCCTCACTACCTCTGCTCT
This sequence comes from Scyliorhinus canicula, assembly GCF_902713615.1. Classification (NCBI taxonomy): domain Eukaryota; kingdom Metazoa; phylum Chordata; class Chondrichthyes; order Carcharhiniformes; family Scyliorhinidae; genus Scyliorhinus; species Scyliorhinus canicula. The sequence continues at coordinate 204,797,540 of NC_052152.1, read as the reverse complement.
CCCTGCCTGTCCCCTCCCTGCCTGCCCTCTCCATGCCCCCTTCCTTCCCCTCACTACCTCGCCTCGCCCTTCGATCCCCTCCCTGCCAGCCCCCTCCCTTCCTGCCCCTCCCCCGGCTGGATGTTGCGTGTCAGGCGGCCTGATTTATTCAGGCTCTGGGCTTTCCATCCTCCTCCTTCCGTCAGCTTCCCACGGTTCAGAGTAAGTTTGGGCTGATTCTGTCTGACAAGCCTCGAGTCCCACATCCAGTCACAAGGGGCAGATTGGAATCATTCTCACGCAAACCCTTCCGAATACCCCCTGTAAGGAGAGCACCTATTCCTGCAAATTGAACACAACCCTGTAAATAAAACAACCCTCCTGAAAATAAAACACCCTCCCTGAAAATAAAACACCCTCCTCTGTAAATGACAGACCCTCCTCGTGTATAACACCCCCCCCCCCCGTAAATAACCCCCGCCCCTCTAAATAACCCCCTCACCTCTAAATAACCCCCTCCCCTGTAAATAACCTCCTCCCCTGTAAATAACACCCCTCCCCTGTAAATAACCCCCTCCCCTCTAAATAACCCCCTCCCCTTTGAATAACCCCCTCCCCTGTAAATAACACCCCCCCTGTAAAGAACCCCTTCCCCTGTAAATAACACCCCTCCTCTGTACATAACACCCAACCCATGTGAATAACACCCCTCCTCCTGTAATTAACACACCTTCTCCTGTAAATAACACACCACCTCCAGTAAATAACATACCCCTTCTGCAAATGACACACCCCTCTTGTAAATAACACGTTCCCCCCTGCAAATAACTCCCCCCACCAGTAAATAACCCACACCCTCCCTGTAAATAACCCACACCCTCCCCTGTGCATAACAGCCCCCTCCCCTGTAAATAACACACATCCTCCACTGTAAATAACGCTCCCCTTTCCTGTACGTAACACACACTTTCCTTTAAATAACATACACCCTCCTGTAAATAATACATCCACCCTCTTCTGTAAATAACCCACACCCTCCTGTAAATAACACATCCACCCTCCCCTGTAAATAACACTCCCTCCCCTGTAAATAATACCCCCTCATGAAAATAACAGCCCCACTCCCTATAAGTAATGTCCTCTCCTGTAAATAACACAACAGCCCTATAAATAACACTCCCTTCTGGAAATAACACACCTCTCCTATAAATAACAGAACCTCTCCCCTGTAATTAACACATACCCTCCTTTTAATAACACACCACCTTTCCAAAAATAACATACCCCCTCTCCATAACTAACAAAGCCCCCCATAAATAACGCAACCACTCCTGGAAATAACACATTCCTCTCATATATAAAACATCCCATTCAGTAAATAACACCCCCCCCCCTCCTGTAAATACTGCATATCCTCCTCTGCAAATAACACACCCCTCTTGTAAATATCACACCTTCTCCCATAAATGACACCCCCTCCCATAATAACACACCGCCTTCCAGAAAATAACACCACTTCCTGTAATTAACACACCCTTCTTCTTTTAAGAGAACAAACGTGGGTTTAAGATAGTGTTGCCAAACATTAGAAATAAGGTATAGTTTTAAGTGGGTTTAATTTCATATTTCTGTAAATCCTATAGTTAGATTCATGCTGGACAAAGGCGCGTATATGTGTGTAGTGGTTATATTCCAACTGTGTTTATATTGTGTTTTGGAAGGGCTAGTGTGTGAAGAATAAATAAAAAGCAGCACTGGTTGCTCAGCAACTGGGACCTTTTAAGGTAGAGAAGCTTTTAAGTTTTAGTTTAGCACATTTGATTGCAATTGGAAATAGGTAGTGACAGGACAGAGAAAGCAGCTCTCACAACTCTGCTAGAAGCAATGTGTTTAGAAGGGTAGAGAGGGAACGTCTCTCTCAGCTTTGCTAGAAGAAAAGCCATACCAGGGTGTAATGATTAAGAAAACAAATGCAGAGATCTGAAGAGCAGCTAGTTAATGGAACTAGATAAATTAAGATACGTTTCCAATAAGTCTGAGAGAAAAGATACGAGAACAGACAACTGCCAGTAAAGACAGATAGAGCTGAGGAGAAGGATGTGATACCAGAAAGATATCTGACGTGATTTTCAGGTTTGTGAAATTTTTATGACAGTCTGTGGAACGTGAGTTGAAATAACCATGGGAACCATGGTCTGGATCTTGTGTAAAAACAATAAAGGCAAAGGAATCTGTGGTCATATGGACAACGGCCTGAATTTTAGACCTGATAAAACTGCACATTTTAAATTAAGAATTGGACATTTAAAATCGAAACCGCAGTCAACTCCAGGCAGGTTGGTGGGGATTTGGACTTGGCCAAGTTTGAATACACTAAGCACAAACTGTGAGAACATGTCTGGACCTGCCTTGTCAGTCACCTATCAGGAGATAATCAGCTCTATTCATGTGGATCGATATGTTTTGGGTTATCTAAATCGAAAGGGACCTTTTGGTACCCAGAGTCCCCCCCCCCCCCCTTTACCTTGAATGGTACCAGGTTATGTGCGGACAACACAACTGGAGAGAGACACTTAGGGGTGGGTTCCCGGTGTCCCGCTGAGCGACCATCAACAATTTCATTGGTTTTTACAGCCTCCTCCCGAGACCTCATTAGCTGAAGGCTAGAGAATGTTCTGGAAAGGCACGAAGGGAGAGAGATAAAGGTTGGACCCTCAGAACACACTCAAGTAACAATTCAGTGTGAAGAAACTTTTAATACTGACTAGAGACACAAGGAAGCAGTGTGCGAAACCCACCTTCGCAATGAAGACCCTGAGGAAATCGAGACTCAGAGAATTGGACCCGCAGCGTGACTGAGCCGATCGGCATGGGTAGAACTATGAAACTTAGCACCTTTTCGGAATATTTTGGGATAATTTAAGGGTAACTGATTTTTCAGTTTGTGAAATAAATGTGATTGAATTTTAGACCTGTGTTTCCTTTGTTTGCTGTGCCAATAAAGACATCTGGGTAAAATGTTTGATTAATAAACTGGTCAGAGTGTCTGAAGTATTACAGACAACAAAACCTAAAAGGGGTTGGTGTAAAATCCTGGTTTGGATTCACTGTTAAAAGTGGAGCGGAAGTTTTGTTTAAAAGTGTCAGTTGGAAAACCTGCCCTGGATTTCAGAACGCACGCCACAAAATAACCCCCCCCCCCCCCCCCCCCCCCTCCCCCGCAACCCTATATAATCCCTTCACTCTTCACCATACTCGATCTGGATGCCAGGGGCTGATCTGAGGTGACCAACCTGAAGCCATTAGATCATTGGCAGCTTTGACATTGCAGTTTTAGGAGCTGTCGACATCCCGGGTGGACCCCGATTGGAATGAGGATCCATCCTGAACCTGGGGTGGGGGGAGGGGAGCTGTAAAGCCATGCCATGTCCCAACACACCCTGACCAGGAAAACACAGCTGGTGACCTTTATCTCCAAGATACCTTGCAGAAGGTCATCAGCTGTGATATCCCATTGAACATAAAATAATAGGAGTAACAATAGGTGCTTTGAATGTTAGAACCTTCCTGCAATTGAAAATACATCACTGCTAAAATTAACTTTGAAATAGCACCTGAGTAGAATCAGCAGCAAAGTGGGGAGAGGAACCAGAAAATGGGAACTGGCTGCTGGGTGATGGGAGTTTGGGGATTGGTGATAGAAGCAGGGGTCGGAGATTTTGGATGCACAGGCAATGTCCAGTGTAAGGGTCCTTCCTGTTTAATCACTTATTTCCACTCTCTTTTATTTTTGCCGTCGCATTTTTGATCCATGGACGATTAATCGACATCTCACTTTAAGGCAAGAAGCTGAATCTATCATTCAAGCAGGAAGAGGGTGGCACGATGGTTAGCACTGCTGCCTCACAGCTCCAGAGTCCCAGGTTCGATTCCCGGCTTGGGTCACTGTCTGTGCGGAGTCTGCACGTTCTCCCCGTGTCTGCGTGGGCTTCCTCCGGGCCCTCCAGTATCCTCCCACAGTCCAAAGATGTGCAGATCTAGTGGACTGGCCATGATAAATTGCACCTTAGTGTGTCTGAAGGTCACGTGGGGTTAGGGGGATTGGGTGGGGGAGTGGGTTGTGGGAGGATGCTCTTTCAGAGGATCGGTGCAGACACGATGCGCTGAATGGCCTCCTTCAGCAATGGAGGGATTCTGTTCCATTCTAAGAATCCGGAAGACTGTGCTGGTTTAAATAGAAGCTGCAGAATGACCACCATCAGTCACAGAAATCACAGAATGGCAGAACAGTACAGTGCAGATTAGGCCCTGCGACCGATTGAATCTGTACCAACACATGAAAGACACATGGCAGCACGGTGAAGGGTTCTAGCTAACTGTCTGAAGAAAGATCCAGCTAACCCTCTTCATAAAGCTCCAACAGACACTCACCAGAAGGCCACTGTGAGGGCTTCCTCTCTTTCCAGAAAGCCTCTGGATGCTGTTTTCCTGGAACTACAGAGGCTTGAACACAAAACACAAATTTAAAGCAAAGTTTCAGGAGAAATATGTCTCTCCAGAGGACAATGTAAATACTGCATTTGTAACGTACAGAGTACCTGAATGAATGGATCTGCAAAGAAGACCATTACAGGTTGCAAACCAAAGACTTTAATCTGCAAGCGTGCTGTGAATAAACATGTTCAAAACCATCACCTAGAACAAAGACTCTTTCTTCTCTCCACTTATGATTTTTACACCTTTCACCCCTCTGTGTATGTCTGTCTTACGTGCGTGTGTAGAGGGTGGGGGCAAGTTAAAGTGGGTATTAGGTATTAGTTTGTTACTAACCAGTTGTATTTACTGCATATTCCATGATAGTTCTTGTTAACTAGTAAGTAAAGTAAGTAATTTCGGGATAGTCCCAGATGACCATCGGCTGCTTTTCCTTTTGAGGGGGAGATGTTGGTTTAACCTGAGGATCACCATACCTCAGGCACCTCAGCTGGTATGAGAATTGAACCCACGTTTTTGGCCTCAATCTGCAAATCAGCTGTACAGCCAACTGAGCTAAACCTCTCCCCCTGTTAACTGTTATTCCCCCCCTCTTATTCATAAAGGCCCTGCCTTCTCAACCTTGCTCCTCACATGAGGTGTGGTGATCCTTGGGTTAAACCACCATCTCTCCCTGTAAAAGGGGAAAGCACCCTATGGTCACCTGGGACTATGGTTAACTTGTAGCGTTTGAGTAACTAGTAGAATTGACCAGGGAGAACCAGTGGATGTGGTTTATTTAGATCTTCAGAAGGCTTTCCGCAAGATCTCACAGAGTAGATTACTCTGTAAAGTTAAAGCACATGGGATTGTGGGTAGTCTCTTGATATGGATAGAAAGCTGGTTAGGGCTGGTTCAGCTCACTGGGCTAAATCACTGGCTTTTAAAGCAGACCAAGCAGGCCAGCAGCATGGTTCGATTCCCATACCAGCCTCCCCAGACAGGCGCCGGAATGTGGTGACTAGGGGCTTTTTACAGTAACTTCATTGAAGCCTACTCGTGACAATAAGCCATTTTCCATTTTTTCAGATTAGCAGATTGGAAGCAAAAAGTTGGATTAAATGGGTCTTTTTTCAATTGGCAGGCAGTGGCTAGTGGGGGATTGTTGAGATCTGTGTTAGGACTCTAACTGTTCACATTGTATATCAATGATTTGGACGAGGGAACTAAATGTATTATTTCGTAATTTGCAGATGACACAAAGTTGGGTGGGAGGGTGAGCTGTGAGGAGGATGCAGAGATGCTTCAGCAGGATTTGGATGGGCTGTGAGTGGGTATATGCATGGCAGATGCAGTATGATGTAGAGAAATGTGAGATTCTCTGCTTTGGTGGCAAAAATAGGAAGGCAGATTATTATTTGAATGGTGTAAATTGAGAGAGGCGGATACTCAGTGAGACCGTAGTGTCCTCGTGCATCAGTCACTAAAAGTAAGCACGCAGGTACAGCAGGCAAATGGTATGTTGGCCTTCATAGCGAGAGGATTTGAGTAGAGGAATAGGGATGTTTTACTGCAAATGGTGAGGCCACACCTGGAGTATTTTGGGCAGTTTTGATACCCTTATCTGAGGAAGGATGTTCTTGCTATGGAGGGAGAGCAGCGAAGGTTTACCAGGCTAATTCCTGGGATGGCGGGACTGTCATATGAGGAGAAACTAAGTTGGTTATGATTATATTCATTGGAGTTTAGAAGAATGACAGGGGATCCCATAGAAACTTATAAACCTCTGACAGGATTAGACAGGGTAGATTCAGAAAGAATGTTCCCAATGGTGGGGGAGTCCAGAACTAGGGCTCATAGTTTGAGGATAAGGGGTAAACCTTTCAGGACTGAGGGGAGGAGAAATTTCTTCACCCAGAGGGTGGTGAATCTGTGGAATTCACCACCGCAGGTTGTAGTTGAGGCAAAAATTTCAAGAAGGAATTTGATATCGCTCTTGGTGTTAAATGAATCAAGGAATATGGGAGAAGGCGGGATCAGGGTATTGAACTTGATGATCATCCATGATCATAATGAATGGGGGAGCAGGCTCAAAGGACCGAATGGCCTCCTCCTGTTTCTTTTTTTATGTTTCTATGTATGTTATAAATAAGCAGTAATTGTGTTTACATTTACAAATCTGGTGACCGTGATTATTGGGCAGCTAAGAGCCAAACACTTTGGGTATTTTTATAAGAGTATTGATTAATTCACTTGTGTTGTGACTCCGGGGCATGTGGGGCTGGAATTGACTGTGCACTAGCCCAGGGTTTTGTAACACCATGGACATGTAACCAGATATGTGTGCTTTCATCAATCTCTGCCCAGATACCAGCAAAGCAAAGTCACACAGCAGCAGCTGTGATTGATATAAGCCGCCAGACAGCGATCTTTGTTTCATACCATCTCTCCGGGG
>NC_052152.1:203682762-203808705 GCF_902713615.1 Scyliorhinus canicula | reverse complement strand
TGATCTGTTTGGATTAGGTCCACACTCCCCATCAAGAGACACTCTGCTTGTGCCACTCCCCAACCCTTTCCCTATTGTCCTGCAATTTCTTTCTCTTTTAGATGCTTATCCAGTTCCTCTCTGAAAATCATGATTGTGGGTGGCAGGGTAGCACAGTGGTTTGCACTGTTGCTTCAAAGCTCCGGGTTCGATTCCTGACTTGGGTCACTGTCTGTGCGGAGTCTGCACGTTCTCCCTGTGTCTGTCGGTTTCGTCCGGGTGCTCCGGTTTCCTCCCACGAGTCCCGAAAGACGTGTTGTTAGGTGAATTGGACATTCTGAATTCTCCCTCTGTGTACCCGCACAGGTGCCGGAATGTGGCGACTAGGGGATTTTCACAGTAACTTCATTGCAGTGTTAATGTGAGCCTACTTGTGACACTAGATTATTATTATTAATAATCTGCCTCCCATCACATTCTCAGGGAGTGCATTCCAGATCTTAACCACTGCTGAGTTTAAAATTCCCCAAGTTGCTGTTGGCTTTTTCACAAGTTACTTTAAATTAATGACCTGGTTCTTGTGCTTCTGCCAATGGGAAGAGTTTGATTTGACTCCATCTCGCTTTTGTACTCTGTCTCCATTTAACATCAAGTACTAAGTGAGCAAATCATTCCCTCCAACTAAACATTGGGAAGAATGAAGCTGTTGTCTTTGAGCCCTGCCACAAATTCCTTTTCCTAACCTGTGACTCCCATCTCTCTCTTTGGCAACGTTGAAGCTGAACCAGATTGTTCACAACTTTGGTGTTCACAACTTTGGTGTCATATCTAACCCGACAATAAACTTCTGATCAGCATATGCGCACGATGACCAATAAGAACATAAGAACTAGGAGCAGGAGTAGTCCATCTGGCCCCTCGAGCCTGCTCCGCCATTCAATGAGATCATGGCTGATCTTTTGTGGACTCAGCTCCACTTTCTGGCCCAAACACCATAACTCTTAATCCCTTTATTCTTCAAAAAACTATCTATCTTTACCTTAAAAATATTTAACGAAGAAGCCTCAACTGCTTCACTGGGCAAGGAATTACATAGATTCACAACCCTTTGGGTGAAGAAGTTCCTCCTAAACTCATTCCTAAATCTACTTCCCCTTATTTTGAGGCTATGCCCCCTAGTTGAAATGAAAATCGCTTATTGTCACGAGTAGGCTTCAATGAAGTTACTGTGAAAAGCCCCTAGTCGCCACATTCCGGCGCCTGTTCGAGGATGCTGGTACGGGAATCGAACCGTGCTGCTGGCCTGCTTGGTCTGCTTTAAAAGCCAGTGATTTAGCCGAGTGAGCTAAACCAGCCCCTGTTCTGCTTTCACCCACCAGTGGGAACAACCTGCCCGAATCTATCCTATCTATTCCCTTCATAATTTTATATGTTTCTATAAGAACCCCCTCATCCTTCTAAATTCCAATGAGTACAGTCCCAGTCTACTCGACCTCACCTCATAATCCAATCCCTTCAACTCTGGGATTAACCTCGGGAATCTCTGACCCTCCAGTGCCAGTACGTCCTTTCTCAGGTAAGGAGACCAAAACTGAACACAATACTCCAGGTGTGGCCTCACCAACACCATATACAATTGCAGCATAACCTCCCTAGTCTTAAACTCCATCCCTCTGCCCTTTCCATCATCTGGGTCCTTTTTTCAGCCCATCTGTTGTGGAAACACTCATTCAAAATGTCCTCGCTTGAGATTTGACTGTTCTAAGGGACTTCTGACTGGCCACCCTCCATCATTTTTGACGTCATCCTCAGAAACACATTTGCAGTTCATTCATGTGTCATTGAATATTTGAGGACTTGTGCAAGTTACATTTCCCTGTAGAACACTTGCTGTGTTCTAGAGTAATCAGTTGAGTGAACCTTTCTAAACTACTTCTAATGCAATTATTTCCTAAACAAGGAGTTCAAAACTATACACGGCCCTGCAGGTATAGTCTCACCAATAACCCTATATAACTATTGCAATGCATTCCTACTTTATTCCCTTACAATAAACAACATTATGTTTGTCACCTTAATTCCATCTGCAAAACTCTAAAATACGATTGACGTTTTGTGATTCATGTACCAGGGCATCCAAATCCCTCTACAATCTCTTCCTATTTAGATAATACGCTGCTTCTCTATTCTTCCTGCCAAAGTGAACAAGTTAGCATTTTCCTCATTGTGCACCCATTTGCCAAATGTTTTGCTCATGCTATATCGCTTTGCAGGCTTCACATGTCCTCCTCACAACTATTCTCTCCTACCTATCTTTGTGTCACCAGCAAATTTATCTACTGTATTCAATCCCTTCATCCAAGTATGAAAGTCTTTATGTCCAAAATGCAAATGAGGATAAAACACTGGGGAAGAATTGAGAAGTTTTGTTTTCTCTACTTTGGTAGATAGTTAAAATCACCATTTTCATTTCTTTTGTTGACTTCTATCCATATTTTCCTGACAATTCATAGATGCATAGGCTGTATGTCCCAACAATTGGTTGATCAAATCAAAGAGCATGTTTCTTCAGCTTGTAATAGGCAGCATACAGACTGTACTCTGGGGTGGTCCCGGTGGATTGGAAATTAGCAAACGTGACGCCACTGTTTAAAAAAAGGGAGATAGGCAGAAAGCAGGAAATTATAGGCCAGTGAGTTTAACTTCGGTAATAGGGAAGATGCTGGAATCTATCATCAAGGAAGAAATAGCGAGGCATCTGGATAGAAATTGTCCCATTGGGCAGACGCAGCATGGGTTCGTTAAAGGCAGGTCATGCCTAACTAATTTAGTGGAATTTTTTGAGGACATTACCAGTGCAGTAGATAACGGGGAGCCGATGGATGTGGTATATCTGGATTTCCAGAAAGCCTTTGACAAGGTGCCACACAAAAGGTTGCTGCATAAGATAAAGATGCATGGCATTAAGGGTAAAGTAGTAGCATGGATAGAGGATTGGTTAATTAATAGAAAGCAAAGAGTGGGGATTAATGGGTGTTTCTCTGGTTGGCAATCAGTAGCTAGTGGTGTCCCTCAGGGATCCGTGTTGGGCCCACAATTGTTCACAATTTACATTGATGATTTGGAGTTGGGGACCAAGGGCAATGTGTCCAAGTTTGCAGATGACACTAAGATGAGTGGTAAAGCGAAAAGTGCAGAGGATACTGGAAGTCTGCAGAGGGATTTGGATAGGTTAAGTGAATGGGCTCGGGTCTGGCAGATGGAATACAATGTTGACAAATGTGAGGTTATCCATTTTGGTAGGAATAACGGCAAACGGGATTATTATTTAAACGATAAAATATTAAAGCATGCCGCTGTTCAGAGAGACTTGGGTGTGCTAGTGCATGAGTCACAGAAGGTTGGTTTACAAGTGCAACAGGTGATTAAGAAGGCAAATGGAATTTTGTCCTTCATTGCTAGAGGGATGGAGTTTAAGACTAGGGAGGTTATGTTGCAATTGTATAAGGTGTTAGTGCGGCCACACCTGGAGTATTGTGTTCAGTTTTGGTCTCCTTACTTGAGAAAGGACGTACTGGCGCTGGAGGGTGTGCAGAGGAGATTCACTAGGTTAATCCCAGAGCTGAAGGGGTTGGATTACGAGGAGAGGTTGAGTAGACTGGGACTGTACTCGTTGGAATTTAGAAGGATGAGGGGGGATCTTATAGAAACATTTAAAATTCTGAAGGGAATAGATAGGATAGATGCGGGCAGGTTGTTTCCACTGGCGGGTGACAGCAGAACTAGGGGGCATAGCCTCAAAATAAGGGGAAGTAGATTTAGGACTGAGTTTAGGAGGAACTTCTTCACCCAAAGGGTTGTGAATCTATGGAATTCTTTGCCCAGTGAAGCAGTTGAGGCTCCTTCATTACATGTTTTTAAGATAGAGGTAGATAGTTTTTTGAAGAATAAAGGGATTAATGGTTATGGTGTTCAGGGCCGGAAAGTGGAGCTGAGTCCACAAAAGATCAGCCATGATCTAATTGAATGGCGGAGCAGGCTCGAGGGGCCAGATGGCCTACTCCTGCTCCTAGTTCTTATGTTCTTATGTACTCGACCAGCCGTGCTCGCAAAACCCAAAAGAAAATGTCCGCTGTTAGATGTGATTTTGTGGTTGGGTAGCATTATTCAACAATCCTGAGTGCATGAACAGCTACTCTTAACCACAAATTTGAGAAAATCGAGCTTGTTAAGTGACTTGTTACACTACCTAAAAGTGTGATAAATTAAATGCTGGGGTTCGTTTGCTGCAAACAAGAAGAATGTGTTCAAGGTCTATGCTTTTGTTTGAATTTCCTGGGAGCTTGGGAATCAAATACTTTTCCCATTGATTTCTCCATGGTAATTTCTCGACCAAAATCGATTTGCTAATCAGTCAGCATCCTTTTCTCTTGTATATAAACTGTTGTGATTGTTTGAAATTCTCTTTTCAAAGTTACCATTGTGTTTGCTTCCACCATCGTTTTGGGCAGTGTGTAATGAAAATCGCTTACTGTCACAAGTAGGCTTCAAATGAAGTTACTGTGAAAAGCCCCCAGTCGCTACATTCCAGCACCTGTTTGGGGTGGCTGGTACGGGAATGGAACCTGTGCTGCTGGCCTTGTTCTGCTTTACAAGCCAGCTGCTTAGCCCACTTTGCTAATCCAGTCCCAGTATGTTCCAGGTTATAGCAATGTGCTGCAGTGGAAACAAATCTTATTTCATCTGATTCTATTGCCAATTTTCTCAAATCTGTCCTCTGCTCACTAATCCTGCAAAATCCAGCAATGCTTTTCCCTAACCAATTTCAAATCTGATAATGCATGGCAAGATGATAATTCAGATGCAGCAGTTCATGGTGGTGGGGAGGGTACAAAATTGTTCAGTAGTATTTAGCTGTACTTTGCTTTGTCAGTAAAATGGTGTGGTGATGGAGATGGGCAGCATTGAAGTGGGTGGTTCGGGTGAGGGGAATCCTTCAGGTGGGCATCATTGTGAAAGAGCAATCTGGGGCTTACCATCTCCCTTGCTGACCTATGTATTTGCAGCACTCGGTAACATTTTCTTTTTTTTTAAATATAATTTTTATTGGAATTTTTTACAGAAAATGTAAAACATAACAACAAACAATGAAATGCAACAAAATAACCCATAATAACCGTACCACCCCCAGACCGTATTGACGCATGTATCACATCCCCCCACCCCCCCAACCCCAATGAACAGCAAAAGAACTTAAAAATAAATTTAAATTAAATAAACATAGTCATCGTCCGCGCCCCCCCCCCCCCCCCCCCCCCCCCCCGGGTTGCTGCTGCTACTGTCCCTGTACCCTATCGTTGAGCCAGAAAGTCGAGAAAAGGTTGCCACCGCCTAAAGAACCCTTGTACCGACCCTCTCAGGGCGAATTTGACCTTCTCTAGCTTAATGAAACCCGCCATGTCATTGATCCAGGTCTCCACGCTCGGGGGCCTCGCATCCTTCCATTGTAGCAAGATCCTTCGCCGGGCTATTAGGGATGCAAAGGCCAGCACACCGGCCTCTTTCGCCTCCTGCACTCCCGGCTCCACCCCGACCCCAAAAATCGCGAGTCCCCATCCTGGCTTGACCCTGGATCCCACCACCCTCGACACTGTCCTCGCCACCCCCTTCCAGAACTCCTCCAGCGCCGGGCATGCCCAGAACATGTGGGCATGGTTCGCTGGACTCCCCGAGCACCTGACACACCTGTCTTCACCCCCAAAGAACCTGCGCATCCTTGTCCCAGTCATGTGGGCCCGGTGCAGCACCTTGAATTGGATGAGGCTAAGCCGCGCACACGAGGAGGAAGAATTAACCCTCTCCAGGGCATCAGCCCATGTCCTGTCTTCGATCTGTTTCCCCCAGTTCCCCCTCCCACTTAGCTTTCAGCTCCTCTACTGACGCCTCCTCCGCTTCCTGCATAACCTTGTAGATATCAGATATCTTCCCCTCTCCGACCCAGACCCCCGAAAGCACCCTGTCGCTCACCCCCCTCGCGGGAAGCGAAGGGAATCCCTCCACCTGCCGCCTAGCAAATGCCTTTACCTGCAGTTACCTGAACATGTTCCCCGGGGGGAGCCCAAATTTCTCCTCCAACTCTCCCAGGCTCGCAAACCTCCCATCAATAAACAGGTCCCTCAGCTGTCTGATGCCCGCTCTGTACCAACCTTGAAATCCCCCATCAATGTTCCCGGGGACAAACCTATGGTTCCCCCTTAACGGAGCCTCCATCGAGCCCCCCACTTCTCCCCTATGTCGCCTCCACTGCCCCCAAATCTTGAGGGTAGCCGCCACCACCGGACTTGTGGTATACCTCGTAGGAGGGAGCGGCCACGGCGCCGTTACCAGGGCCCCCAGGCTTGTATCTCCACAGGACGCCCTCTCCATCCGTTTCCATGCTGCCCCCTCCCCCTCCATTACCCACTTGCGCGCCACCGACACATTGGCCGCCCAATAATACCCCGAGAGATTGGGTAACGCCAGCCCCCCCCCCCCCATCTCTACCCCGCTCCAAGAAGACCCTGTTCACCCTCAGGGGTCCCATGCGCCCAAACAAAGCTCATGATGCTGCTAGTAACCCTTCTAAAAAAAGGCCCTAGGGATAAAGATGGGCAAACACTGAAAAAGGAACAAGAACCTCGGGAGAACCGTCATTTTGACGGACTGCACTCTACCCGCCAGCGATAGCGGCACCATGTCCCACCTTTTAAATTCCTCGTCCATCTGCTCCTCCAGCCTGGTAAAATTAAGCTTATGGACAGTCCCCCAACTCCTGGCCACCTGCACCCCCAGGTATCTGAAACTCTTCACTGCCCTCTTAAATTGGAGTCTCCCAATTCCCTCCTCCTGATCACCCGGGTGTACTACAAATACCTCACTCTTGCCTAAATTTAACTTATAGCCCGAGAAGCCCCCAAATTCCGCTAACAGCTCCATCACCCCCGGCATTCCCCCTTCTGGATCCGCCACATACAACAGCAGGTCGTCCGCATACAGCGATACACGATGTTCCTCCCCACCCGCACCAGACCCCTCCATCTCCCTGACTCCCTCAACGCCATAGCCAAAGGTTCAATCGCCAGTGCAAAGAGCAAGGGGGACAGGGGGCACCCCTGCCTGGTCCCACGGTAGAGCCTAAAGTACTCCGATTTCCTTCCATTTGTAACTACACTCGCCATCGGAGCCGCGTAGAGCAGCCTCATCCATTTGATGAATCCCTCCCCGAATCCGAACCGCTCCAGCACCTCCCACAGGTACCTCCACTCAACTCTATCAAACGCTTTCTCCGCATCCAGCGCCACCACTATCTCCGCCTCCCCCTCCACTGCCGGCATCATAATAACATTTAGCAGTCTCCACACATTCGTGTTGAGCTGCCGTCCCCTGACAAATCTGGTCTGATCCTCATGTATCACCCCTGGCACACAGTCCTCTATCCTGGTGGCCAGGATCTTCGCCAGCAACTTAGCGTCAACATTGAGGAGCGAGATAGGCCTGTATGATCCACACTGCAAGGGGTCCTTATCCCGCTTTAGGATCAGAGAGATCAGTGCCCGCGACATCGTCGGGGGCAAAGCCCCCCCCTCCTACGCCTCATTGAAAGCTCGCACCAACAGGGGGCCCACCAGATCCGCATACTTTTTATAAAATTCCACCGGGAACCCGTCCGGCCCCGGCGCCTTACCTGACTGCATTTGTCCAATCCCCCTGACTAGCTCCTCCAACTCTATCGGTGCCCCCAGCCCCTCTACCAGCTCCTCTTGAACCCTTGGGAACCGTAGCCTGTTCATGAAGCTCTCCATCCCCCCTCTCCCCATCGGAGGTTCTGACCGGTATAGTTCCTCGTAGAAGTCCCTAAAGACCGCATTTACTTCTGTCCCCTTCTGCACTACATTCCCACCCCTATCCGTCACTCCACCAATTTCCCTAGCCGCATCTCGCCTGCAGAGCTGATGCGCCAACATCCTGCTCGCCTTCTCCCCATACTCTTATACCGTGCCCTGCGACCTCCTCCACTGTGTCTCCGCCTTTCTGGTGGTCAACAAGTCAAATTTGGCCTGCAAACTGCGCCGTTCCCCCAGCAACCCCTCCTCCGGTGCCTCCGCGTATCTCCTGTCCACATCCAGGAGCTCTCCCACCAGTCTCTCCCTCTCCCTCCTTTCCCTATGGGCCCGGATGGAGATCAGCTCTCCCCGGATCACTGCTTTCAGAGCCTCCCAGACCATCCCCACCCGGACCTCCCCTGTATCATTGGTATCAAGATACCCCTCAATACTTCCCCGGACCTTCCTACACACCACCTCATCAGCCAGCAGCCCCACATCCAGGCGCCAGAGCGGGCGCTGGTCCCGCGCCTCCCCCATCTCCAGATCAACCCAGTGCGGAGCATGGTCTGAGATCGCTATGGCTGAATACTCTGCATCCTGCATCTTCGGGATCAATCCCCTGCTCAGGATGAAAAAATCTATTCGGGAATAGACCCTATGGACATGGGAGAAAAAGGAATACTCCCGCGCTCTTGGCCTCCCAAACCTCCAGGGATCCACCCCTCCCATCTGGTCCATAAACCCCCTCCGCACTCTGGCCGCCGCCGGTCTCCTACCCGTCCTTGAACTGGACCGGTCCAGTGGGGGATCCAGCACTGTGTTAAAGTCTCCCCCCATGATCAGGCCCCCTGCCTCCAGGTCCGGGATGCGGCTCAACAAGTGCCTCATGAAGCCGGCATCATCCCAATTCGGGGCATATACATTAACCAGCACCACCTTCTCTCCCTGCAGCCTACCCTTCACCATAATATATCTGCCCTCCTTGTCCGACACTACCTCAGCCGCCTCGAACGCCACCCTCTTCCCCACCAGCCACCCCCCGGTTCTTCGCGTCCAATCCTGAGTGAAAAACCTGCCCCACCCACCCCTTCCTCAGACGAACCTGGTCCGCCACCTTCAAGTGGGTCTCCTGGAGCATAGCCGCGTCCGCCTTCAGCCCCTTCAGATGAGAAAATATCCTGGTTCTCTTAACCGGCCCATTCAGCCCCCTCACGTTCCAGGTAATCAGCCGAATCAGAGAGCAACCTGCCCCTCTCCCCCGCCGGCTAGCCATAGCTTATCGACTGCTTGCCCCAGGCCAGCTCGCCCCGCCTGACCCATTCCCCATGGCGATAATGCCTCTCCTCTACCCCTCCGGCCCACGCCAGCTCCTTCCTGGCCATTCCAGCAGCAACCCGTATCCCCCCCCCCCCCCCCCCCCCCCCCCCCCCCCCCCCAAGGCTAGGACCCCACCTAGCCGCGACGCACCCTCCATGGTACTTCCGTGAGTCTGCTGACCCAGCAGCTCCTGCCAAAACCCATCTCCTCCCGGCATGGGGTCATCCCCCTCTTGCCATACCTCCTTGGCACCGCTTCAGCGCGGGAAAGAATACCAGTAGAGGCCACGCCCCCACCTCCAGCTCCGCCCCCCCTGCCCCGCAGCGCGGACAACCAGAGGAAAGCCCGCGCTTTCACACTGCCACACCCCATCCTTCCGACGCAGCTCCTCAAAATCCAGTTTCACCCCAACCCCCGGCCCCGTACAGAAGAGAACATATAAAGCACATACCCCCAACGTTCCCCACATACCCCACACCCATACCCAACAGACAAACCCACCCGGAAACAGAGCAAAAAGAAAAGCAGCATAAAAAAAACACGTGTCAAAATTGAAGAACAGCAACAGCGAAAACAGCAACGGCCATAGTGTGTCCCCAGGTCCTAGTTCGAGTCCAGTTTCTCCGCCTGTACAAAGGCCCACGCCTCCTCCGGGGACTCGAAGTAGTGGTGCCGGTCCTTATATGTCACCCACAGACGTGCAGGCTGCAGCATTCCAAATCTGACCTGCTTGGCATGCAGCACCGCCTTCGTCCGGTTGAACCCGGCCCTCCGCTTTGCCACCTCCGCACTCCAGTCCTGGTAGATTCGTACTACCGAATTCTCCCACTTGCTGCTCCTCTCTTTCTTGGCCCAGCGCAGCACACACTCCCGGTCACTAAATCGATGGAACCGCACCAGCACCGCCCGCAGGGGTTCATTTGCCTTAGGCCTCCTGGCCAGCACTCTGTGAGCTCCCTCAAGCTCCAGGGGCAAATGGAAGGGCCCCGCTCCCATCAACGAGCTCAACATCGTGGTCACGTACCACGGGAGATCCGACCCCTCCAGCCCCTCCGCCAGGCCCAGGATCCTCAAATTCTTTCGCCTCGTGCGAACGTCCAGCTCCTCCAAGCGGTCTTGCCACTTTTTGTGAAGTGCCTCGTGCAACTCCACTTTCCCCACGAGGACCACGGCCTCCTCCTCCCGCTCAGCGGCCTGCTGCTGCAACTCCCGGATAGACACCTCCTGGGCCGCCTGAGCTCCAAGCAGCTTGTTGGTAGTCGCATTCAGTGAGTCCAGCAACTCAGCTTGCTGCTCCTGCGCCCACTTCCACCAGTCCTCAGGTGTTCCGCCAGCCGCCATTTTATCCTTCTTCCCCCGCTTTTCTTGTGGAGCTGCTGCAGCCTTTTCCTTTGCCCCACCCCAGGTGAGCACCATAAATTATGGGGATTGCTCCTCTAGACATCTTCCCCCACCGGGAATCGTCGAGACAGCGCCGTTTGGGGCCCTCAAATCGGCCCAAAAGTCCTTAAGTAGCGGGAGCTGCGGTGCGGCTTAGCCGCAACTGCAAAGCCGGTTTTCTGACCGCTCTACTCCTAGTCCAGGCCATCCACCGGTGGAGAATCTGAGAAGGAGTGTTCCCACACGGGGAAAATTCCAAACAGCACCACTACGAGCCCTTAAAAGAGCCCCAAAGTCCGAAAATAGTGGGAGCCACTGAACGTGCGGCTTAGGTCCACATCACCGCTACCGGAAGTCTGTCTCCGCTTCTTCAATGGCCTTGGTGAGATCTTTTCACAGTTCTTCCCTCTGCTGCTAGAATTCAGCTTTCATAAAGGCCCTCCGGTCAGCTTGAGACCTATAAGCTGGCCCTTCCCCCGCTAGCATGCTTGCAGAGGCTTTTGTTTGTTGCTGTTCAGACAAATCTTGCACTGTTTCTGAGGGTCTGATAACCAAGAAACATCCTATTCCTGGGGTAAAATACTCCTTGGACATTCACCCACGCCTTTTCATCGAAATTCCAACCCGTGCTGCCCAAAAAAGAGCTCTTTTCTGCAACCTTAGGCAGGAGCTGCCTCTGTGTGCTCACTCACTTCATGATGCACACCGGAAGTCCCCACTCTAACATTTTCAAATGATAATATCAACATCCACTGAATCTTGTTGAGCAAATATGAGATCACGTGCTTTAATTTTTTTTGCCAATTGGAGTTTGTGCTCTCTTGACCTATTGGCCTGGCTTGAATCAGGACACTCAGATTTGTTTCTCTTCAGTTTAATACTTCCAAGTACCTCTCCCTTAACCTTTCTTCAGAACTCAGGTCCTCAGCGCCGTAGGCAGCAATGCTAACCACTGTGCCACCGTGCTGCCCTCGGTCATGCTAAATTGCCCCTTAGGTTAGGCGGGGTTACGGGGATAGGGCCTAGGTTAGGGTGCTTTATCAGAGGATCGGTGCAAATTGGATGGGCCGAATGGCCTCCTGCTCTATAGATTCTATGATTTTGGACCCCATTTTAAATTCTGAGCTCATTCTGCTGCTTCCGTTATGTAACTATTTATCATTCCTTCCAATAGGCAGTACTTGCATTGTCAGTATTAAATTTCATTTCTCTCTTGAACTGATCACATGTTGGTCTCCCACCCATTCTGGTTGTGCTGGATCTTTATGTACTGTTCTCCGTGATCTTGGCAAGTGCCACTAATCTCAGCAGTCAAGAAGAATTGGTTAAAATGTGACCTTGACCTCCAGTCATAGCAGTCCAGGAAAGTTAACTTTTAATTCGTTCTTGGGCGTTGGGTGTCATTAGCAGGGCCAACATTTATTACCTTAGTTACTGTTGTGAGGTGGTTGTGGGCCTGTTTCTTGATCCATACGGGGAAGGTATTCCACAATGCTATTGGCTCAGGAGTTCAAGGATTGTGAAGGGACACTGCCATATGACCTAGTTGGGATGGTGTGTGACCTCTAGAACTCTGGATATAGTGCTGTTCCATTCACCTTCTGATCTATTCTGGAGGTACTGCCAGGAAAACCTGGATGAGTTGCTGTAGTGCATCCTTTAAATAGTGCACACCTCAGCTACAGTGTGCTGGTGGTGTTTGGGGTGCTGATTAAGCAGACTGCTTTGTCCTGCATGAATCTTTCATGATCCAACCAGCTGTTTGACCTCCCCTATCGCCCATGTTTGGGAAATCCTCCTGCAGCATCCATCTCTCTTTTAGCATTGTCTTCTATTTCAACAAGTTTAAAAACATGCATATCAGCATTTAAATTTCATGCAGATAAGGATTTGGGGTGCTCAAAGCATTGACGCTAAATTGCCCATGCCCCTGTTACATATCCCACTAGCACACTGTTTCTAATTTTATTTTAATACCTTGTTCAGTCCTGTAATGCATCTTGGAATCCAGCAGTTTTGAAGTTTTATTCTTTTCCCATGTGAGACTTGGTCATAAGCCTTTCTGAAAGCCAAAATACGATTATTACAGGAAGCTCAGAAGTCAGAGGTTTGGGAAACAGGACATTTTCTTTCGTAATCACTGCAGGACGTTTTATCAAAAGCTTTTAAGTTAATAGATCAAATAACAAGGTGAGTAGGGCAGCAGGGTGGCAAGGTGGTTAGCACTGCTGTCTAATGGCACTGAGGTCCCCGGTTCGATCCCAGCTCTGGGACTGTCCGTTTGGAGTTTGCATATTCTCCCCATGTTTGCGTGGGTTTCGCCCCCACAACCCAAAGATGTGCAGGGTAGGTGGATTGGCTGTGCTAAATTGCCCTTGGTATCCAAAAAGGTTGGGTGGGGTTACGGGGATGGGGTAGAGATGTGTGCTCTTTCCAGGGGCCAGTGCAGACTTGAAGGGCTGAGTGGCTCCTGCTCTGTAAATTCTATGGTACTGTGATTTAAAAGGTGGCAGTGGCCGCCATTCTCTATGTAAAAGCCGGTAGCGGCCATTGGCCGCTTCTCCCGCGATTTGGACCACCGCAGGAATGACGTGACTGATCACTCCGCGACACACCCCACGGATCATGCCCCACACTTTGAAAAACCCTAGCTAGTCCCATTCCCCAGCCCTATCTCCGTAGCCCTCTAAATTAATCAGTTTCAAATATATATCCAGCATTCTTCTGAAAATTCCAATGGAATCTGCCTCCACCACTCTCCCAGGCAAAGCATTCCAAATCCCAACAACTTTGAGTAAAGTTTCTCCTCACTCCGAGCTCTCTTCTTGCTGACCATCTTGCAATTGTGACCCCATGTCACTGACTTACCAGCTTGTGGAAACGCAATATCCTTCTTTACCCTGTCAAAATTGTTCATAATTTTGGTCACCTTTTAATCTTCTCTACTCCAAGGAGAGCAACCCAAATTCTCTAATCTTTCCTTGTATCTAAAATTCCTCATTCCTAGTAAATCTCCTGCACTCTCTCCAGGGCTATAGCACCTTTCCTTAAACAAGGTGCCCAGAACTGAACACGATATCCCAAATGTGATCTGACCAATGGTTTATAGAGGTGTAGCATCGTTTCCTTGCTTTTATAATCTATGCCCCTATTTATAAACCCAAGGACCCAACTAAATCATCTATATAAATCAGAAAAGGCAAGGGTCCCCAACACCGCTCTGGGGACACCACTTTCAACTTGTCTCGAGTTTGAGAAATGCCCATCTATCTCTTAGCCAACTTCTAATCCATGCTGCCAGGGACCCATCAATCCCAAACATTTCTAATTTGCTAACAACTTGCCATATGGCACTGTATCAAATGCTTTCTGAAAGTCCAAATATAAAACCGCTACAGCACTACCCTCATCTACTGCCTGTGTCACCTTGTCAAAGAACTCAATTAAATTTGTCAGACATGACCTGCCCTTCACAAAGCCATGTTGACTGTCTAGTATTGACTTATTTTTCTCAAGTGTATATTTATCTCATCCCATATTATGGTCTTCATCAGTTTTCTCACTCCTGTTGTCAGGCTGATAGGTCTGTAGTTTCCTGCATTATCCTTTGCTCCTTTAAGCAATGGCATCACATTTGCAATCTTCCAGTCCCCTGGGACTAATTCTGTGTTCAGAGACGCCTGGAGAGTTTCTGTCAGCGGCTCTATAATTTTCTCCATTACCCCTCTCCGCAATCTAGGATGTATCCCATCTGGGCCTGGCGACTTCTCTACCTGGAGTGCTGCCAGCCCTTTTAGCACCTATTCTTTATCTATCATTATACTGCCCAGTTGCTCAACACCCACATTTTCAACTGGGCCATTGTTACCAGCGGCATGGTAGCCCACTGGTTAGCACTGTTGCTTCACAGCGCCAGAGTCCCAGTATCGATTCCCAGCTTGGGTCACTGTCTGTGCGGAGTCTGCACGTTCTCCCTGTGTCTGCGTGGGTTTCCTCCGGGTGCTCCGACTTCCTCCCACAAGATGTGCTTGTTAGGTAATTTGGACATTCTGAATTCTCCCTCTGTGTACCCGAACAGGTATGGCGACTAGTGGATTTTCAGAGTAACTTCATTGCAGTGTTAATGTAAGCCAACTTGTGACAATAATAAAGATTATTATTGTTATTATAATAATAGGGTAAAGACAGAAGCAAAGTACTGATTTAGTGCCATTGCCATATCCTCTGCTTTAGTGAGCAGTTTACCCTGCTTGTCCCTTATACTTCTCCCTTATGGACCCCACTATCCTTCATTAAACTTTCATTGTTAATATTTGAAGGACATTTTACTATTTGTTTCAGCACAGCCTGCCATCCTTTCCTCATGCTTCCTCGCAGCCTTCCTTATTCCAGCCTTAGTCTCTCTCCTGCGTTTGAGATGCTGTTCCTGATTTCTATTGCTATTGTTCCGGTATGCATCATTTGCCTCTTTTTTTTTTCCTCAATAACCTCAGCCTTCCAACATCCTCTAGCTTTGGATATCCTGTATTTATTTTTGAGAGTCTCCCATTTTTCATCCACTATTTCATCCACCAAAAAGTTTCCAATCGACCTGCTCCAGGTCAACTTTTAAACCCCTAAACTTTGCCCCTTTCCAGTCTGGGATCTTGATCCGTGACGTGGCCTTCCTCATTTCCTAGGACCAGATCCAGCACAACTTCCTCCCTGTAGGACTGGAAATGTACTATTCCAGAGAGTTCTTCACACACTGCAGGAATGTTGTGTCCCCTTCTGTGCCCCACACTCTACCCTTCTCCAAGTCTACCTTAGAGTAATTGAAATCCCCAACCATCACAAACCTAATTGTCCTGCAGATTTTCATAATCCGCTGACCAATGCTCTCTTCTACTTGCTCCCCACTATTTGGAGGTTTATAATAAATACCCAATCAGGCAGAACCACTCCTTACCGTTTCTCACCTTCAACTATTTAATTTTTTAAAAAATCTTTATTGTCACAAGTAGGCTTATGTTAACACTGCAATAAAGTTACTGTGGAAAAAACCCTAGTCGCTGCCTGTTCGGGTACACTGAGGGAGGAGAATTCAGAATGTCCAATTCACCTAACAAGCACACCTTTTGGGACTTGTGGGAGGAAACCCGTGCAGACTCCACACAGTGACTCAAGCTGTTTAACCTGGGACCCTGGCGCTGATAAGCAACAGTGCTACCCACCGTGCTGCCCAGGGTATAGATGGCATGGTTATATAGGTTCTAATTCAGGAACTGAATCTCGTTCAAGGACTGTGATACTATCTTTGACCAAGACTGCAACACCTTTTTTACCCACCCTTTCTTCAGTTTCTACTGAAGTCCTTATAACTCAGGATGTTAAGCATCCAGTCCTGTTCTGTCTTGAGCCGCGTTTCTGTCCATATGTTATATCTCCTTCGAGCAATTTCTGTTCCCGGTTCGCCAGTTTTGTCCACTGTACTCTGTGAATTTACATATGTACAATTTAACCCTGCCCTCATCTCTTTCTTGCCCTCCTGGGAAGTGACCATTTCTTTGTTCACTGCCAACACTCTCTCTCTCTCTCTCTCTCTCTCTCTCCCCCCCCCCCACTTTCTTTTCCCTATGTCCCATTCCCCGTCTTTCTTTTGCCCTCACTAGTACTTCTCAAGCTAGGCCAATTAGTCAACCCCTCCTACAAGTTTATATCCACCCTTTTATCCACCATAATGTTATACCAAGAATTTTGGTCCTCAGGTATGTTTGAACACCAGTTATGATCTTTACATCAAAGTACGATGGGAGTAATGAAGCGGATAAGAATGGTGTCAAAATCAAATTATGCTTGCTTCCTGTCTCTGGTTCGAAATAATAGTAAACATTTTTCCAAAGGAGAGGTTTGTTTTTAAAATGTCCCTAATATTTCCTTTCCTACCTCCATTGAAAATTTTCAGCATGTGATCGTGTACTGTATAGCGTCTGAATATGGC
Organism: Scyliorhinus canicula; assembly: GCF_902713615.1. NCBI lineage: Eukaryota > Metazoa > Chordata > Chondrichthyes > Carcharhiniformes > Scyliorhinidae > Scyliorhinus > Scyliorhinus canicula. The sequence goes on along the minus strand of NC_052152.1, from coordinate 203,792,184 downwards.
GTGAAAACTCCATATGTCCGGACTTTCTATCCGTAATGCATCAGTTTTATCCCACTAATATTTCTCATTGACAGTGGTGGGCCATTGAGTGAGTACTGAACAAGGTCACTTGGCACTCCAGGAATGCTGCTAATGTTTGGCCAGGAACAAATATGAAAACAAAATGAGGGACTGTTTTTGTAATATTTCTAACGTTTATAAAAGTCTATAAACTTTGCACCATAATTCTAGATATAGGACTTGGGGGCTGACCGCTACCATCCGCTGTATCAATGATCCAGTTAATTGCATTAATCAAAATTGTTTTCTTTGACTTTAAACTTCAATATATATTTGAGAAAAGAATTCTGCGCTTAAGTACAAAACAAGAAGGATCTTTTGCAGAAGCACTCACTGCATTTGATTTGTACCTTGAACTTAAATTTATTCCTTCTGAAAATGAAAGGCGGAGAATTGATAAGATAACTTATACATTTTCTAACCACTGAGTCTGATCCTCTCCTCTGATATCTCCTCTGTGAAGATGATATTCGATCCCACGATGACCAAGAAGAAGAAGAAAAAGAAGAAGCCTTTCATGCTGGAAGAAGATGGCGTTGAACAACCAACAGAGGAAATGCCAGCGACAGAGTCCAAGGAAACTGTAATATCAGAGAATGTGGAAGAGAAGATACCAGAGCTAGATGAAGAGGACAACAAGAAGAAAGGTGTGTCAAATTATTTTTAAGCTAATATTCAAAATATTTTTACTGGATGTTATGGACAGGAGGGGTTAAATTTAAACAGCTCTGAATTTTTCTCATCACCTATCTATAATGAGAGAGGTGCTTTGACTTTTATTTCTCCATTATAAGCAGTGGTGTATTTCCCAACCCCTCTGCTTTGATGTGATCCAATTTCTGTTAACGCCACAGTAGGGCAGCACGGTGGTGTAGTGGTTAGCACTGCTGCCTTTGACGCCGAGGACCCTAGTTCGATCCCTGGCCCGGGCCACTCTGTGTGGAATTTGCACATTCTCCCTGTGTCGGCGTAGATTTCACCCCCACAAACCAAAGATGTGCAGGGTAGGTGGAATGGCCCCTCTAAATTGACCCTTGATTGGGAAACAATTGATTGGGTAAACTAAATTTATTTTTTTCTTAAAATAATGCCACAGTAAACTCAGCGTGTTTGTTTATTTTCACACAGTGCAGGATGAAGTGAGCAATGCTGCTTCCTTTTCACTTGTACCGTAGGGGGGTGAGGGGTGAAAGAAACATTTACAGGACAACGGCAATAGAGTAAAGAATTATTGTTCCATTAAATTTTAGAGTCGAGTCCAATGGTGAATTCCTTCACAAAGAGTTCAGCGGGCCGAACTGATGCTTTATAATTTACTTTTCCAGTAGAGTTGTCTTGAGGTGAATTAAGACTTGTAGGTGATGATATAGAAGCTTAAATAGAAAGTGTGGATTGGGAGGGGGGGGGGGGGGGGGGGGGGTTCCGCACACATTCAAACCAAGGCAACAGAGCCCCTTTCCTGAGTTGTTTGGTGGATGGAAGATGGCAGACTAATTTGCAGTACAGCAAGACAGTATAACTGGCTTTGGGAGTATGGAACTTGCTGCCTGAAAGAATCGTCACAATAAGAAGTCTTACAAAACCAGGTTAAAGTACAACAGGATTGTTTCAAATCACTAGCTTTCAGAGCGGAGCTCCTTGCTCAGATTCACCTAAGGAAGGAGCTGTGCTCCAAAATCTAGTGATTCAAAACAAACCTGTTGGGACTTTAACCTGGAGTTGTAAGACTTCTTACTGTGCCCACCCCAGTCCAACGCCGGCATCTCCACATCATGAAAGAATGGTGGAGACAGATACCCTCATAACATTTAAGATGTGCACTTGGTGATCCCAAGGCATAGAAGGTGATGGGCCAAGTGTTGGGAAATGGGATTAGAATAGTTACATGGTTATTTTTGACCAGAGGAGACTTGCTGGGCCGAAGGACCTTTTCTGCGCTGTATAACTCTATGGATCACCCAGCTTGGGGATAGAGTGGAGGGGGGTGTGATTGTGTCACACAACTCCCACCCTCCACTTTGGCTTTGACAAATGGTGTATATTCCTTTTCTGAGTTCCTAAGGTTATTGATGCCCTAACCATTAAGATTCTGAAAGGCAGGACTCTGTAGCCAGACTTGCCATATGAAACTCCCTCAAAGAATGAATCTGGGAAAATAATAATTGGGAACCAGGAAATGGCAGAGGATTTACACAAATACTTTGCGTCATTCGATACGATAGATAATAACTATCACTAGAGAAAAAGTACTGGGGAAACTAATGAGGCTAAAGGCTGATAAATCCCCTGAGCCTGGTGGGTTGCATCCTAGGTTATTAAAGGAAGTAGCTACTCAGATGGTAACTGCACTGATAGTAATTTTCCAAGAATTTTTAAATTATGAAAGTCTCTGGCAATTATGTAGCACCCATATTCAGAAAGGAAGGAGACAAAAAACAGCTGACTTTAGGCCAGTTAGTTTGGCATTGTCATTGGGAAAACGTTAGATTGTTATTAAGGATGTAAAAACAGAGCATTTAAAATTACATCATTTCGTCAACCCAACATGGCTTCATGAAGGGAAAATCATGCCTGACAAATTTATTAGAATTTCTTTCGGTGGTATTCAGCAGGCTAGATAAAGGGGAGCCAGTAGATGTACTATAATTAGATTTCCAGAAGCATTGAAGTTGCCGCACACAAGGCTACTTAAGATAAGAGCCTATGGTGCTGGGGATAGTATATTAACATGGATAGAGGTTTGGCTAACTTGTAGTGTTTGGAAAGAGGGTCATTTTCCGGATGGCAACTTGTGGAGTGTCACAGAAATCAGTGCTGGGGACACAATTATTTACAATATCTATTAATGACCTTGGACCAGGGAAGTGAATTTCCTATTGTTAAGTCTGCGGATGACACAAAAATAGGTGAGAGGGCAAGTGTTGAGGATGACACCGAATCTACAGGGGGATATAGACAAGTTAAATGAGTGGGCAAAAACTTGGTAATTGGGATATAATGTAGGAAAATGTGAAGTTATGCACTTTGGTGAGAATAAAAGAGCTGAACATGATTAAAATATAGACCGTAGAAAATTGCAACTCCGAGGACTTGGGAGTTCTCGAACATAAATCACAATAAGCTAACGTACACGTTCAGCAGGTAATAGAGAAGGCAAATGGGATGTTGGCATTTATTTCAAACGGAATGTAGTATGAAAATAGGGAAGTCCTGCTAAAATTATACAATATACTAGTTAGACCAAACCTGGAATACTGTGAACAGTTTTGGTCCCCTTATATAAGGAAAGATATGCTGGCGTACAAGGTAGTCTAGGAAAGGTTCACTAGGTTGATCCCGGGTATGGGGGGGTTTCTTGAGGGGAAGATGAGTAGGTTGGGCGTGTAGTTACTGGAGTTTAGAAGAATGAGTGACAACCTCATCGAGACATGTAGGACTCTTGGGCTGTTTGACAGGGTAGATGCTGAGAGGTTTTTTTCCCCTTGTGGGAGAGTCTAGGACCAGAGGGCATAATCTAAGTACGAGTCGTCCATTTAAGACACGAGGAGGCATGTGTCCTGAGGATAGTGAATCTGTGGAATTCTTTACCACAGAGGGCTGTGGAAGCTGGGTCATTGAGTAAGTTCATGGCTGTGATAGTTCTTCTTTAAATATAAAGCCAGTCACTTATGAATGTTGATTTTTTTTAAAATATTATACGTGTGTGTATGTTCTTTTTCTTCAAAGATGCAACAGATGATTTAGATGACTTGGACTTCTTCAATCAAAAGAAGAAAAAGAAAAAACCCAAGAAACCTATTGGGATAGACAATGGTGTAAAGGTTAGTTTTAATAGTAAACAAGGGACTCAGTGAGACCCTTTGGGGGACTTGTGAAATTCTTTGCCAACCTTTTGACCTTTAAAATAAAAATGACCAATATTTAATGTAATTTTTGAACTGTTAGCCCAAAGATGCAAGTTGTAATGTGTTATGTAAGTTGACACCCTACTTCCCAGGTTTTCCTCCCTTGGGGACAAGGATAATACTTTTTTATTCATTCATGGGATGTGGGTGTTGCTGACAAGGCCAGCACTTATTGCCTTTTGCTAGGTTTCCTTGAGAAAGAGCTGCCTTACTGCAGTCTGTGAGGTCCAGTGTTGGTTGGTAGAAAGTTTCAGGGCTTTGATCCAGTGATGAAGATGGAAATGTGATATTTTTCCACATCAGGATGGTGTGTGTGACTTGGAGATGTTAATATTTCTTGTACCTGCTTCCGTTGCCTTGAAGCTTTCTGCCCTGTTAACCTGTGCATAATGAGGCAAAGATCGAAGTAAGTAATCCTGCTGCATGTGGTACTGAGCAAAGGCTTGAAGCCAGCTTTGCCCTTGCTCAGCTGGTCACAGCTTCGGCAGTGCTGGGGCACTTCAGTGGACTTGGGGTGGATGGCGGGTGCACGGAAAATGGGAGGGAGAAGGAGTTAGAGTTTTTCCTCATTGGTGGCTTTTGTTGGAAGTTGTGTGTCTGGGACATCGGGCAAGGATTCTGCTCGATAATCCTGGCCCCAGGTTCAGTGTCTCATTGAGTTCACTTCCACACCTCTGAAGAAGTGAAAATGTAAATCTGACTACTTCACTCAAAAAAGGAAGTTAATTTCCGAGAGACTTGGAAAATGATAATCAATTTCTGTCTTTTTAAAATTGTTTTGTTCGAATTGTGTCTCTCTTATTCATTCATGGGATATGGGCATTGGTGTCAAGGCCAGTGTTTATTCCCCATCCTTAATTGACCTTGAGCAGGTGGTGAGCTGCTTTCTTCACCACTGTAGTCCATGAAGTGCAGGGACATCCACAGTGCTGTTGGGGGGTGCTTTTCAGGACTCTGACCCAGCAACAGTGAAGGAACAGCGATATAGAACAACGAAAAGTGCAGCACAGCGAGAGCCTTTCCGCCCTCTAGCCTGCACTGACCATGCTGCCCATCTAACCTAAAACCTACACATCGGTTGTATATCCAGGTTAGGTTGTTGAATGGCTTGGAGGGGAATTTGCAGTGTCTACTGCCATGTCCTTCCAGATGGTAGCAGTCGTGGGTTTAAGGTACTGTCTAATGAACGGTGACTTTCTGTATTGCTGGGGGCAGTGAATGTTTGTGGATCAAGTGAGCTGCTTTTCCTGGATGGTGTCAAGTTTCATGTGAAGGAGCTGCACTTATCCAGGAAAGTGGGAAGTATTCCATCACACTCCTGATTTGTGCCTTGTAGATGGTGGGCATACTTTGAGGAGTTAGGAATGCCAATGAAAGTCCAGGTGTGTGGTTACCTCTGTTCGAGACTTTCAGACTATAGACAGGGTGCAAAACAGATTCACTATGATGATGAGGATAAGCTTCAGATATGAGGCAAGACTTGAGAAACCTAGGCTCTTCGTCAGGCAAACAAAGTTAAGGGGGTCTAATAGAGATGTTTAAAAATTCTGAGGAGGTTCAGAAAGTGAATTGGCATCTAAAGAGCAAAAACCAATCAAAGGAATGAAGAGAGGTTAACATATATAGCTTTTGAAATGAAGTAAGACCACACACGGAATACTGTATTCAGTTCTGGTCACCCTATTATAGGAAGGATATTGTTAAACTAGAAAGAGATTTATGAGGATGCTCCCAGGACTTGATGGTCTGAATTACAAGGAGAGGCTGGATAGGCTGGGACTTTTTTCCCTGGAGCGTAGGAGGCTTAGGGGTGACATTTATTTAAACGCATTTTATTCAAACTTGTATCAAAATAGGTTACAGCAAATAGACACTCTGGGAAACATTCTTCCCAACAATCAACCATACCGTTTGTACAGATTTTTCTCCTTTTTCACACACCCCCGATCCCCCGTGACGAACATCTCTTCAAACACGGTCACAAACATCCCTCACCTTTTCTCAAACTCCCCTGCTAAACTCCTACTTTATCTTCTCTAACCACTGGAAGTCATACAGGTCACCCAACCATGTTGCTACCCCCGGTGGCGATGCCGGCCGCCACTCCAAAACTTGTTGCCGTGCAGTCAGAGGGGCGAAGGCCAAGACATCGGTGTTCCTCCTTCTCTCCATGAGCTCCGGCTTCTCTGAAACCCCAAATATTGCCACCAAAGGGTCCGGGCCCACTCCCTCCTCTACTATCCTGGCTAAGACTGCGAACACCCCTGCCCAGAATGGGGCGACTAGGGGCTTTTCACTAACTTAATTTGAAGCCTTTGTGACAATAAGCAATTTTCATTTCATTTCATTTCCATATCTTCACCGTGGACTGCACCACTGGGCTCCCTGAATACCTACTGAGCCATTGGCAATGCTGCTGTCACCATATTCCTCAAACTAGAACCCTCACAAGATTCCTCCTCCATCCTAACCCACTCTACCCCTTCTCCTTCCCACCACCGCTGCACCTTGTCCACATTCGCCACCCAATAATAATGAAGCAAGTTTGACAACGCCAACCTCCCCCTGCTGCCTCTGTAGCAGGGTCCTCCCCACTCTCTGCACCTTCCCCGCCCACACAACATCAGAGATGATTGTGTCCACTTTCCAAAAAAAAGGCCTTTGGTATAAAGATCGGGAGAGCCCGAAAGATAAACAAGAACCTCGGCAGATATTCATTTTCACCACTTGGACCCTCCCCACCAACGTTAAGTGCAGTGTATCCCACCTCTTAAAGATCCTCCCTGGCCTCCTGCACCAGCTTTAAGTTCCACTTATGGAGCTCTGTCCATACCCTAGCTACCTGAATCTCCAAGTACTTAAACCTCTCCCTCGCTACCATAAATGGCACCCCCCCCCCCCTAATTTAGCCCGCTGTGCCAGCACATTTACTGGGAATATCTCGCTTTTCCCTACATTCAGCTTGTATCCCGAGAACCCTCCATACCTTCCCAACAGGCCCATAATCCTTCCCATACACTCCAACGGATCCGAAACATACAGCAAGAGGTCATCGGCATAGAGCGACACTCGATGCTCCCACTGTCCCCATATTATCCTCTGCCACTCTGCTGAATCCCTGAGAGCCATCGCCAATGGCTCTGTGGCCAGTGCAAATAGCAGCAGCGACAGTGGGCATCCCTGCCTCGTACCCCTGTGTAAGTCAAAGCTTCGTGAGCTCATATCATTTGTCCTCACCCTTGCTCTTGGCGCCACAAATCTCGGCCCAAATCCAAAGCTTCCCAAAACTGCGAACAAGTACCGCCACTCCACCTGATCAAATGCTTTCTCCGCGTCCATGGATACCACCACCTCTGGTATCAGAGCTCTCAATGGATTCATCGCCACATTCAACAGCTGTCTTGTATTACTCGCGAGTTGCCTGCCCTTCACCCCTGGGACACAATCCTCCCCGCCAACAACTTAACCAATACTTTCACATCCGTGTTCAATAGTGATAAAACCCACATCATCCCAATTTGGGGCATACACATTTACCAACACTACCGGTGCCCCTTCCAGCATCCCGCTCACAATCACACAACTCCCACCTGGATCCCTCACCTCCTTCGCACTCTCAAATCCCTTTTTTTGCTCATTAAAATCACCACACTCCTCGATTTCATATCAAACCCCGAGTGAAAAACCTGTCCGACCCACCCCTTCCTTAACCTAACCTGGACCTTCGCATGGAGGTGTATCTCCTGCAAAAAGACAACCCCTGCTTTCAAGCTCCTGAGGTTCGTGAACACCCGCGACCTTTTAACCGGCCCATTCAGTCCCCGGACGTTCCACGTTACCAACCTTACCGGAGGCTTGCGCCTCCAATCCCGTCCACCATCCGTCATCTTCCCCACTTAACTCCTGCTCCTTTAATTCCACTCTGTACCTAGCCCATCCCAAATTGCCCCTTTCTTCACCCTTGACCATGTAATCGCTCACCTGCTGCGTCGCAGAAACCCCCTTTCCCCTTCTCTCTCTCTCTCTCTCTCTCTCTCTCTCTCTCTCTCTCTCTCTCTCTCTCTCTCTCTCTCTCTCTCTCTCTCTCTCTCTCTCTCTCTCTCTCTTTCCCCCCCCCCCCTCCCCACTTCCCCTTTGCCCCCTGCCACCCCTCTTGGCCTTCTCCCCCACCACCTCACTTCTGTTCACCAGCATAACCTGCTAGCGTGGCTGCCCCTGCCAAAAGACACATCCTAATGACCCCACTGCTCAGCTCAAAGAAGGCAGCCTTCTGCTGGCCTTGCCCTCCCCCACCCAAAACAAGAACTTCTGAACTCCACGAAGCCTTCTCTAAATGCAAACAAATAGATGTTAAACACAAACAGTCCCATAAAACAGGAGGGGGGATGGGAACATCCATCCCCACATAAACTTTTCACCCTACAACTCCTTACAATCTCAACATTGAACAGACCCTCTCTTCTCCCCCCCCCCCCCCCACCCCCCACAAAAAAGGCAAAAATCCCCCAATCCCAACACTGACTTCAAACATGCTCCCGACCATTACATAGGGGCCAGCACCCCGGTTCCCAAGCATTGTCCACTCAGTTCTCCCCCAGTTTATGCTACTTAATGAAGTCTTCGGCAGCTTCTGGGGTCTCAAAATAATACTCCCGACCTCCGAACGTCACCCATAATTTTGCCGGGTACAGCACCCCGAACCTGATCTGCCATCGGTTCAGCACCGCCTTGACCTTGTTGAAACCTGCCAGCTCTTTTGCCAACTCGGCTCCGATGTCCTGATAAATCTGGAAGTTATTTCCCTCCCAGTCACAGCTACGCCTCTCCCTGGCCCACCGTAGAATTTTCTCTTTCTTCACAAATTTATGGAGTCTCATGATCACCGCCCGCGGCGGCTCCCCAGCTCTAGGCTTTTGCCTCTGAGACCTATGCGCTCGGTCCACTTCAGATGCCTTATCGAGCACCCCTTCTGCCGCCAGCATCCCCGAGACATACCTCGTGGTACTAACACCTTCCGCTCCTTCAGGCAGGCCCACTGTTCGCAGGTTCTCGAGGCACTCTCCTGCTCCTCCACCTTTGCCCTCAATGTTTTACAGAGATCTCCTAGGAGCCCCACCTTCGCCTTCAGAGCCACCACACAATCGCTGTGGTTTGAGATCACTCCTTCAATCTCCGGAATCTGTGACCCCTGCACCTCCAAACACCCCTCCATCTGCTCCAAAGTACACTTCAGGGGTGCCACAGCTTCTGCAATGGCCGTTGCATGATCCTCATGCATTTCTTTCCTCTGTTTATGGAATTCCTCCTTGATAAAAGTCATCAGTTCTGTATCTGGGGCCTTACACCTGCATGCTGGAAGAGACTGTGAAGCACAAGACTGTTTCAACTTTCCAGCTAAACCTCTCATTGTTTTCTGCTGAGTTTGGTGATCAAAAGACATATGATTCCAGGGGTAAACTACTCCTCTAATATTCACCTACGCCTTTTCATCAAAATTCCACCCAGATCTGGGTAAAAAGAGCCCTTTTCTGTGACTTTGAACAGGAACAGCCCTTAATGTGACCAATCACCCCATGGTCACAAGCGGAAGTTCTCAGTGGTGATCTTTATAGAAGTCTATAAAAATAATTAGGAGTATTGATAAGGTAAATAGTCAACATCTTTTCCCAAAAGTAGAGGAGTCTAGAACTAGAGGGCATAGGTTTAAGGTGAGTGGAGATGGATACAAAAGAGACTAGAGGGTAGTGAGCATCTGGAACAGGCTGCCAGAAGCAGTGGTAGAGGCGGATACGTTTTTGTCCTTTTTAAAAAGCAGTTAGACAGGACAGCACGGTGGCGCAGTGGTAGCACTGCAGTCTCACGGCGCCGAGGTCCCAGGTTCGATCCCAGCTCTGGGTCACTGTCCGTGTGGAGTTTGTACATTCTCCCTGTGTTTGCGTGGTTTTCGCCTCCATGACACAAAAGATGTGCAGGGTAGGTGGATTGAACACGCTAAAATTGCCCCTTAATTGGAAAAAAGTGATTTGTTACTCTAAATTTATTTTTAAAAATAGACAGTTACATGAGCAGAGTGGGTATAGAGGGATATCTGCCAAATGGAGGCAAGTGGAACTAGCTTAGTGATAGAAACTGGGCGACATGGACCAGCTGGGCCGAAGGGCCTGTTTCCATGCTGTAAACATCTATGACTCCTGTGTATCTTACCAGAAATAAAACTGAATTCATGATAACCTCCCTGAGAGACTTGCATGAATAACTGAAAAATAAATATTGGAGGCTGGGGCTAGGGGAAAGGTAAAGAATAGGAATGGGACCAAGACGGCATCTCTTTCTGGAAGCCACTGTCGCAGTCAAACGTTTTGATTGTGTTGTTTTTGCTGTGAGGAGGAATTGATAGCTTGCACCTTCTTGGCATGGTCATATTTGAGTTGTTGGCAATTCTGGTTTAAATTCCTTGTTAGTCAAGAATCTATCTATCTATCTCTGTGTTCAAAAATTTTCCATGACTGTGCACCCATTGCTCTAGAGACGAGAATTCCAAAAGCACTCAACCCTCAGAAGCAAATATCTCCTCATCTCCATCTTAAATGAGAGCCCAGTTATTATTAAACTGTGTTCCCGAGGTGCTCCTTCTCCTGGCATACAAACAGAAATTTAAAGTGGGAAGATCCAATTAAGAAGGTCGTGCAATGCTGGCCCGAGGCAACGGAAGAGCTCCCACGTGACTGGAGTCAGTGGACTAATCCAGATTCAAGAACACAGTGGCCAACCTAGGCAAGTATGCCACTACTGTCACAGACTTCATCTGTAAGTGCGTTGAGAACTGCGTGCCAACAAAGATAATATGTGCGTTCCTCAACCTGAAACCATAGTTTAACTGGGAGATCCGCTCCCTACTGAAGTCCAGGCCTGAGACGTTCAAGACGGGTGACCCTGACCTACAAGAAATCTAGGTACGACCTCCGGTAAGCCATCAGGGATGCCAAGAGACAATATCAATTTAAGCTAGAGTCACCGACTAACACACTCTCGTCGGTTGTGGCAAAGCTTAAACAACATAACTGGCTACAAAGTAAAGTCGAGTAGAATCTTTTTAATTTTCAAAGCCGAGTAGAATCTCTGGCAGCAGCGCACCCCTCTCTGATGACCTCAATGGATTCTAGGCTCTTTTGAGCAGGACGCCAACAAACAGTTGTCAACTGCCCCAGCAGCTTCGGAGATGAGCATTCCTACCGTCACAGCTTCCGAAGGCAGATCGACCTTCTTCAAAGTGAACCTTCGGAAAGCAACGAATCCTAATGGAGTCCCTGGTTGTGCCCTCAGATCCTGTGTGGACCAACTGGCGGGTGTGTTCGCGGACATCTTCAACCTCTCCCTGCTCCGTCTGAGGTTCCCACCTGCTTCAAGAAGATCACTATTGTACCGTTGGCAAAGCAGAACCAGCATCCTGCCTCGATGACTACCGTCCGGTGCCCTGACATCTAATTATTATGAAGTGTTTCGAGGTATTGGTCATGAGACACATCAATCCCAACCTTCCAGATTGCCTTGATCCACTGCAATTCATTTACCGTCGCAACTGGTCCACAGCAGGCACTATCACCCTGGCCCTACTCTCCTCCATGGAGCAACTCGACACCAAGATCACCTCCGTCAGACTCCTGTTCAACGACTACAGCTCTGCCTTCAACACCATAATCCTAGCCAAACTGATATCCAAACTCCAAAGCCTAGGACTCGGCTCCTCCCTCTGCAACTGGATTCTTGACTTCCTGACCCTCAGACCGCAATCAGTAAGGATAAACAACGACACTTCCACAATAGTCCTCAATAAGATTGGGTCCTTAGCCCCCTGCTATACTCCCTGTACACACAACTGTGTGGCAAAATGTGGCTCCAACTCCATCCACATGTTTGCTGATGACACAAGCATGGTGGGTTGAAACAATGACGAGTCAGGGTACAGGAGAGAGATGGAGAACGTAGTGGCGTGGTGTATCAACAACAATCTCTCCCTCAGTGTCACCAAGTAAAGGAACTGATCATCGACTTGTGTAGTGTCCTCCATGCCCCTGTCTGTATCAATGATGTCGAGGTGGACAGCTTCAAATTCCAAGGTGTGCGCATTACCAACAATCTGTCCTGGACTCTGTTCCATGGGATTCACAAAGCTGCACTCCCACCTCTAGTTCCCAGCCCACTTGTAACTCATTCGCAGACCACTGGCTTTACTAAACTGGCACGGCCCAAGGGTTTCTCCCAGCTCCAGTCTCTCGGCTGCATAAAGCTGTGAATGGCTCCTAGATCTGTTTCTGAGCCCAGTCTCCACAGACCTTCTGCCACCGTTACAGCTCCCTTAGGCTTCCCCAGCACCTGTTGCACCAAACAGCTCCCAGATCTTCTGTGTAAACTACGAACCATGTGAAGTCCGAACTGTAGCTCTCAGCACCGACAAGCAACCGGGTCATCTTTGAGTCCTAACTGCTTGGAGCCTACTAACAGCAGCACCCTTTCGGGATCACTTCCTTCTCTGTTGCAGAGCACACTTAATTGAATCCAGAGAAACCTCTTCAGCTCCGTTAGATCAGTATCGTCTTTCGGGGTTCCCGGAATGCGCTTAAGCTAATTTAACTCCCAAAAACAAGGCATCCCTCTGGACTCTGCTTCTTTGCAAGCAGCATAGAAATAATTTCTCCAGTCATGTAAGACCAGCTTTTTTGTCTTTCCTTTTTAGCTCTTAACCCCTTAAATCAACATGGCCCCAACCTTTTCTCTGTAATAGACACACGCGCTGCTTCAGTTGCATTTACCCAATTTTCTGCAGTTCAATTTCAATCTTCCCGGAACTAAAAATTACCTTCAACATATTAACACAACTGTGAACTGGATATCCACAATATTTTTGCAGGTTAAATTTCACTATTTTAGGCAGTTCCACATAGTTTATAAACTCTGCAGAATGGTGATTTTTCCATCATTCTGTGGGTTTACATTTTGATGCTTTAGTTTGTAACTAAATTTAATATGCATCTCGCAACCATTTATTTCAATAACCATAGAAGTTAAAAATGAAGAACTTCAGTGGTTTTAACTTGGCGAATAGGTCACCGTCAAGGCTGTTTACTCTATTTACGGTATAATTTTGTTGGGTGCATGGAGATCCCTATCTTGGCAGCAGTTTTAAACTATTGTCAGGAATGGGTGTGGGCGGGTGGTTCCTGCCGCAGAGATTGTTTGATCAATGGTCAGTAGTGAGCACAGTCATTTCAAAATCCGGATCTGTCTCTTCTGCTCAGTGTCCAATTGATCAATTTTATTGATCAAATAATAAATAATGCAAGGATTAGACGAATGTGCAAGACAAAGCATTCCTCTAATAAGTTGAGTTACTGGTAGATACAGTGCAAATACTGCAAATCTGAAATAACAAAATGCTGGAAACACTGAGGAGGTCAGGCAACATCTGTGAAAAAGCCATCAACCTGAAACCTGTTTCTCTCCACAGATGCTGCCTGATGTGCTGAGTTTTTCTAGCATTTTTGTTGTCATTTGCAATTTCATGTGCTGTTTTCTCTTCTAGTCAACTGAGTCAAAACCAATTGACATAAACTCCCATTAAAATGTAATATTTTTTTTCTCTTCAAGACCTAAATTGTTGTGTTTCATTGTCTGTATGCATGTGCATCTAACCTGAAGAAGGTGCCAACAGGCGCTGTGGGGCTGATTACTCGAGAGATTTTAGCTCACTTAAAGCCGACCTACATAGGAGGTGAAATAAGACCACCTAGTGTCCGATAAGTGTATTCGTTATCCGAATGATTAGTGAAAGCTGGGGTCTTCAGATGGGGAAGGAAGTGGCTTAAGAGGGGGCCTGGTCGATTTATATCGGGGATTAAGGGTAAATCTAGAACATATCTTCAAATTTAATACATAGCAGTAGGGCAAAGGCACACAGGTTAAGATTGGCATGTTTAGAAGTTAATGCATGTGGTTCTTCAAAGTGTGATCAACAGATGGGATAGATGTCTCGCTAGGTTGGTTAGGGCAAAGCACAAATCATTTCCAGAACATTGAGTGAAGTTTTTCCTCTTAAATTCAGCAGCCGCACAGCAATCTGGAATGTTGTGTGTTGGAATAAACGGGTTACTCACAGCTCCAGGAAAGTACAGTGCCTTTTGAAAGTAGTAGTAGGCTTAAATGTAGTCTGACAACAATGGTGTTCCTCATCCATATATAAAGTGACCTTCTAAGGGCCATGCATGAAATGAGTTGCTAGAGATTGCACATGCAGAGTGTAAACTGCCCTCTTAAAGCAATATGTGCTTGTGAGAAGTGAAAATTTCATAATGTTGGGTTTCTTTTCTATGTTTGAGGTTTGTGACAGTGGTGTGCGCTTTATCCTGTGTCCAGCTTGTGCTATGCCTGATTCGACTTGTACCATTTTCTCTTCTGTTTGAACATTGTTCTTCCTGCTTTGATTCCCTCATACTATTCACAGATCAAAAGAGTCGGAAACAGGAGTGTTTATGGCTCTCCAAGTGTGCTAACTAGCAGCAGGGTCTCTAGAGAGACCAGGTGGGTTGCCATCTCGTGTCTCTTCTTTCCTCATCTCTTCAGTAACAACTGGCTACTTCTGGCGGACAATGGTTTGTGCATGTGCACCTGTTTAGCTCACTTTCTTCATGCTCTGCCTTTTGAACGTAATATCCTAGTTGTGTGCAGGGCCATTGTGCAACAGGCATATATTGCTTACAGTTGTTTTCAAAACTACATTACCCTTGTACACTTTTTTTAAAAAACTGGCCAGATCTGTTTTAACCAGTGTTGGTTTACTCATCAGTTGTGAAAAGTGTCATTTACTGGAGGTTTGGTGTTGCAGATTGAAGGTGAAGTGACTGAGCAGGGAGAGGGTGACGATGATGCCTTTGACATGAGCATGATGAAGAAGAAGAAACCAAAACCTGTAACCTTCATGGATGAGGAATTAAATGACAGGACAGATGAATGTGAGTATTTCATTCATAAGCTGGCCATCTTTGGGTTTTCTCCAACACTAACAGAGGGCATTTTGTGAAGTACGAGTGTGCTACATTTAGAGTGGCTAGGGAGTGCAGTGGATAAATGGAACCCAAATTCCTTGGAATTGTCCGAGTGTTGGTGGGGGTTACTCTGAATGGAAGGAGCAAAGATCATCTAGGGGACACTGCCACTCTAAACCTGGTCTATGTGTGCGATTGCTGATGGCCTTTGTGTGCGTTATACTGGAAGACTAGGGAGAAAATGGGTATCTGGTAATTTCCCCATCTCCCTTTTTAAAAAGCCATATTGTATGCATGGTTTTCTTTGTTTTTATGAATTATTTTTAATGTTTTTGTCTTGAGCATTGAATGCTGCAAAATTGTTGACTGCATGTCAACTAATAATGATGTCTGTTCCTGTATTTATGGAACCCAGTTTTGGAGATCAAAGTCAGTAACATCTGTGCAATTGTCATCGCTCTGATTCCTTTATTTTTAAAAGGATAAAAGTATCTAATGCGACTTCGCAGGGCAAACCAGCTTAATGATTCTTTGAAAGATTTAAGCCTTGGGTAACTGTCTATGAGGAGTTTGCGCACACATTCACCCCGTGACTGCTTAGGTTTCCTCCCATAGTTTAAAGATGTGCAGGTTAGGTGGATTGGTCCCCCGTGACTGCTTAGGTTTGCACCGGTTTCCTCCCATAGTTCAAAGATGTGCAGGTTAGGTGGATTGGTCCCCTGTGACTGCTTAGGTTTTCTCCGGGTGCTCTGGTTTCCTCCCATAGTTCAAAGATGTGCAGGTTAGGTGGATTGGTCATGCAAAATTGTCGCTTAGTGTCCGACGGTTAGGTAGGGATGGTGTTACGGGGATAGAGCAGGGGAGTGGTCCTAAGTAGGGTGCTCTTTCAGAGGGTGCGTGTAAACTTACTGACCATCAGCTGATTACATTACATTAACTGCAAGGCATCAAAGACTGACTTAATTGCATTTCTGCTCATATTCTCTTGAATGCATAAATTATATAGAATGGTACAATAAACACCAGGTCTATGCTAGTGTTTATTCTCCACTTGAAGCCCCTCCTTGCACCCTGCTTCATCAAAATTCTATCATCAGGAACAGGAAATATGTTTCACGTTTTCCACCACTCCTTCTCGGGCCCGTAAATATTGAGGCCACTAGTATTCCACTTTTGTCTGAGCTTTGATTGCCTAGCCTAGCATAGCATTGCTGTCGATTGAAATTGGATATATATGGACGCTGCCTTTTATCATAACATCTACAGGTGAGAGCAATGATATCCCGCTTTATGACGAATCGTATGTGAAAAAAGCAGTTTCAAACAATTCACAAATGTACAAAAATAAAATATATATAAATATATTTTTTATTTTAATGCACATGTATAATGTATTCACCAAAATTAGCATTATTCCTTCTGATGCCTTTATCCAGGTGTGTGGAATCTGAAAACGCTTCCATCATTTTGTAGGTTACTCATTTATATATTTACTTGGGTACGGTTGTACAATATGTGTACATATGGCTGCATATTACCCTCCTTGATATTTATTTCTGCAGTACCTGATGATGATGACAGCAAAAGGGATGATGGCATCACTTTTTCCACTCTGAGTGGTCCAGCCTGGGCAGGATCCGAACGAGACTACACTTATGATGAGGTAAAAATGAAAATCGTCCACTTGTGCATTGACGCATGTTCATCGACTCTTAGTTCCTTGCCCCTCTTCTCTTCCACCCCTCCACCAACCCCTCTGCCTTCCTCCATCTCCAGTTCCTGTGATTAGTGAAATGAAGAATACAAAGAAATATTTACGAACAAAGAGCAAAAGTAGGCCATTCAGTTCCTTAAACCAACTCTGCCATTTAACCATTTAATAACATCATGGTTGATCTTTTTTTTTATAAATTTATAGTACCAAATTCATTTTTTCCAATTAAGGGGCAATTTAGCGTGACCAGTCTGCCTAGCCTGCACATCTTTGGGTTGTGGGGGCAAAATCCACGCAAACATAGGGAGAATGTGCAAACTCCACACAGACAGTGACCCAGAGCCGGGATCAAACCTAGGACCTCGGCGCCGTGAGGCAGCAGGGAGATCATGGTTGATCTGATCGTAACCTCAAATCTGCATCCTGCCCACCCCATATAACTCATTATTATCTTTGCTTCCCAACAATCTATCCACCTCTGCCTTGGAAATACTCAAACACTTTGCTGCCATTGCTTTTTGAAGGGACTTTGAAAGACTCATTACCTCTGAGAGAAAAAAATCACTTCATCTCCGTTTTAAATGGGCAACCCTTTGTTTTTAATTGATACCAATTGGGAACCGTTTTGAGCTTTTGCCATTGGCCAATTAATCCAGGCTGTATTCAAAACTATGTCTCAGAACTTAAGTGCCAAATCCTGGGCACTTTCCAGACCTTTGGCAGGTTTGCTTTTAATTGAGGAAGTCATTCCTAAAAGAAGGATTAACAACTTTGGAACGTGATTCAAATATTGCCTCAATTGTAGTCACAGAGCAATGGTTGTGCCCGACTTTATGCTGAACTGCTCAGTGTATTTATGATAGATGTGAATGTCTATGAATATAAACTGAGAAATGCACATAATACTGCGTCCCTCTTCCCAGACGATGAGTCAGTCCACTATTTCTTTTCATCATCATCTCTGGTTGTGATAGATGATAGCCTTGATGTTACTCTTTTATTTCGGACCTTCGCAAATGCTTTAAAAAGGGAATACTGTCCATTTGTTGCCATCCTTGTCCAATTAGTAGGTCAAGTAAACAGTATAACATCCTGTGACACTTGGCTACAAATTTTCGCACTTGCTGTGTGATGGGGTTTTCTGCCCGACTGACACACACACACCCAAAAGCAGTTTACGTTGTAGCAACAAATCGCTGGCCCTAACCAATGGCTCTCAACTAACTTATTTTTAAAAATTCAGTAAAGGAACATGTACGTGCCTAGCATTTTGTTTACAAAAGCAGAGTAACTTGTCTTTTCAAAAAAAAAGTAGCCTCTGAAGCAAATGCACAGCTTGTGAGTATCGAGTTGGCCAAAGTTTAAACCGTGGTGGCAATGCACCTCATCATCTGGCCTGCAAATTTATTCAAAAGAAAAAAATCTGGATGTTATTTCAGCAGTTCGAAATTTATGCCATGTGCAGCCAATAGTTTTATGTCATTGTATCCTGCATTCATAAATATAACTCCAGGCATCTTGGCTGTTTTATTGATAAATTGGTCATGTATCTGTGTCTTCACAGCAGGAGAGCACTGTGGGTGGAATAGAGTTTACACTGTGCCGTGATTGAATTGATTAAAATGTTTCTTCACACAGCTTTTCTTGGTGTTTCAGTAGGCATTTCCTTAATTTACTGTAATATACAAGAATGTATATATCTCAACACATTTTCTGTTGGGTTATTTCACTCCTGATTCTCACATCCATATTTATACACTTATGTAAACTTTTGATGTGGCTGTTGCAGCAGTTGGCTTCAGTCAAGCAAGCCCCTTCCCATTCTGTAAAATTCCTGCAACCGTACAAGTTATCGGTGTTCAAATTCTGGCCTCTAGAGCATCCCCAGTTTTAATCATTTTACCATTGTCAGTCGTACCTATCGTGCTCGCTCTCGCTTTGCTCCCCTCCCCTCAAGGCAACACTTCTCGGCTACTCATGCTGCATTGCCACAGGAGATTGGCCTGTAAAAGTTTTTTTAATTCCCTGCAATGAAGATGGGTCAAGAGCTCGAGAAATTAAAATCTGCAGCTCTCTCTAACCCATGTACCAAAGAAACTTCCGTTTATGAAGTGGGACAACCCAGCGTCCTTTTTTGGTATTCAGTCCCTGCTTGGTTCTCCTGTAGGCTTTGCATTTCTGGCCAATTGTTTATCTATCTTGCACGTTTATGTCCGCAAGTCAGGACATACTAATTGTTTTAATATGAAATGTTTCATTTCTTCTTTAGTTGCTGACTCGTGTATTTAATATAATGCGGGAAAAAAATCCTGATATGGTGGCAGGAGAGAAGCGCAAGTTTGTTATGAAACCACCGCAGGTGGTCAGAGTAGGAACCAAGAAGACGTCGTTTGTGAATTTCACAGATATCTGTAAACTGTAAGTTCCTCAGAGCTGTTTTTTATTATCTCTTCATAACCAACTCCCTTTCCCTCTGATCACCAATGTCAATCAAATTTGGAGTTTTCCTTTTACAGGAACCAGTTTTCCCAGGGGACAAATGGTGTAAATGGAAAAAAAAGAGATGAAATGAAAATCGCTTATTGTCACAAGTAGGCTTCAAATGAAGTTACAGTGAAAAGCCCCTAGTCACCACAAGCCTGTCCGGGGAGGCTGGCATGGAATGAGGGGTTGGTTCCTGAACAAAAGGGCAGAAATCCCTCGTGGAGTGCACGGCGGTGTAAATGCTCTCCCACTCTTACACTGTCAAATCACTGAAGTGTCTGATGCCTGAACACCTTGGCACAAGTTCCTCAATTAGTGTAAGAAATATAATGAAGCAATTTGAGCAGTTGCCTGTTTAACATTGAGTCTCAGCATGTATTAAATACAGCATGAACATATAAATGCATTTAAATCGTCAGAGTTGTGCAAACAAGATTTAACAGAAAACTCTCTTTTCCAATATAATGAAGATGGTTTGACTTGCCCAGTGGATGGCACAGAATGTCGATGCGCACGTATGAACAAGCTGGTGTGGCATCGTAAATTCAAAATGCTGTCAGTCACACGTATGAACAAGCTGGTGTGGCATCGTAAATTCAAAATGCTGTCAGTCACACGTATGAACAAGCTGGTGTGGCATCGTAAATTCAAAATGCTGTCAGTCATTTATAACTTGAACATTGTAAAGTTGAGGACTGTCTATATTAGTGAACAAGTTTTCATTTAATGTAGTAACTCCACAGTGTCAAGTCCTGCAGTCTTTTCCCGCTATCACATTCTTTTTTTTTTTAAATCCTAGAAGTTCCTTTCCTTGACCTACTTTTGTTTGTGTATGGGATTTATCCAGAAACAAGTCTATGCAGTACCTACCAAGCTCCTGTATGGTCGCAAACTAGTGCAGCTTAGCAGGAACATTACAGACACTGATATGCCATGTATAATTAGTCTTTAAATAAGAAGATCAAAGGCTTTAATGGCATATAATTTATTTCCAGCATGACTGGAATCAGTGAGAAAACTTATTACGCAATGGGATATATGACCTGGAATTAGATTGTTTACAATTTGAGCTCAATTTTCAAATTAATTTCCAAAGAACATTGATTCTTAGAGGTGTAATGATGGAGCTCCATGGATTGGGATTTTCATTAAGTGGAAATTGCATCAGATTTTCATACTCCATACGAGCAAGGCTCTGATTCACCGAAATCATATACCCAATTATGGACTCACCTGAATCAATTCCTCCACAAATATCCCCATCCTCATTGATGAAGGAGCCCAGCACGTCAGTGCAAAAGACAAAGCTGAAACTTTGCAACAATCTTCAACCAGAAGTGCCAAATGGATGGTCCATCTTGGCCTCCTTGGGTTCCCAGCATCACATGCCAGTCTTCAGCCAATACAATTCATTCCACGTGATATGAAGAAAATGCGTAAGGCACTAGATACTGCAAAGACTATGGGCTCTGACAATATTCCAGTAATAGGACTGAGGGCCTGTACCCCAGAACTCGCTGCATCCTGAACCCAGCTGTTCCAGTATGGTTACAACACTGACGTCTACTCAAATATGAAATTTTGTCCTTCTATGTCCTATACACCAGAAACAGGACAAATTCAACCCAGTACATTCCTGCCCATCAGTCTACTCTATTATCAGTAAAGTGATGAGGGTCATCAGCAGTGCTATCAAGCGGCACTTACTTGGCAATGACCTGCTTACACTCCGTTTTGGTTCTGCCAGGGTTACTTGGCCCCTGACATCATTACAGCTGTGGCTCAAACATAGACAAAAGAGCTGTATGCCAGAGGTGAGAGTGACTGTCCTTTACATCAAGGCAGCATTTGACCAAATATGACCTTAAGGAGCACTAGCTAAACTGGAGTTAATGGGTATCATACATAGAACAGCACAGAACAGGCCCTTCGGCCCTCGATGTTGTGGCGAGCATTGTCCAAAACCAAGAATCGGTGGGGTGGGGTTGGAGCTCTGCTTGTTAGAGTCATACCTGGCAGAAAGGAAAATGGCTGTGGTGATTGAAGGTCAATCATCTTAGCTCCAGGGCATCACTGCAAGAATTCCCCAGGGGTAGTGTCCTGGGCCCAACCATCTGCTTCATCATAAGGTTAGAGGTGGGGATGATCGCTGATGACTGCACAATGTTCAGCACCATTCACGACTTGGGAACTGAAGCAGTTATCATGTTTTGCTGCATTTGGAAAACAGCCAGGCTTGGGCTAACGGTGGCAGGTAACATTCACACCACACAAGTGCCAGACAATGACTGTCTTCAACAAGAGAAGATCTGACCATCGTCCATTGACACTCAAAGGCATTGCCCATTGCTGAATCCCCCACCATCAACATCCTGTGAGTTTTCATTGGCCAGAAACTAACTGGACTCGCCATATAAATACTGCAACTACAAGAGCAGGTCAGGGAGGCTAGGAATTATGCGGCGACTACCCAGTCTCCTGACTCACCAAACCCTGTCCACCATCTACAAAGCACAAGTCAGGAGTATAATGGAATACTATCCATTTGCCTGAATGCGTGCAGCTCCAGCAACTCTCAAAAACCTCAACACCATCCTGGACAAAGCAGCCCACTTGATTGCTACCCCTTCCACACACATTAAAACCCTCCACCACTGACGGAACAGTGGTAGCCGTGTATACCATCTACAAGTGCACTGCTGGAACTCATCATGGTTCATTATGCAGTATCTTGCAAACCCACAACCACTAATAATAATCACTTATTGTCACAAGTAGGCTTCAATTAAGTTACTGCGAAAAGCCCCTAGTCGCCACATTCCGGCGCCTGTTCGGGGAGGCCGGTACGGGAATTGAACCCACACTGGCATTGTTCTGCATTGCAAGCCAGCTATTTAGCCCACTGTGCTAAACCAGCCCCTACCATCTAGCAGGACCAGAGCAGAAAATATTTAGGAACACC
Organism: Scyliorhinus canicula; assembly: GCF_902713615.1. Classification (NCBI taxonomy): domain Eukaryota; kingdom Metazoa; phylum Chordata; class Chondrichthyes; order Carcharhiniformes; family Scyliorhinidae; genus Scyliorhinus; species Scyliorhinus canicula. The sequence continues at coordinate 203,770,020 of NC_052152.1, read as the reverse complement.
ACCACCTGAAAGCTGCCATCCAAGTCATTCACGATTCTACTTGTGAATATATCACCATTTCTTCACTTGTTACTGGGTCAAAAACATGAAATTCCCCCCGAGCAGCACTGTGGTTATTTGTACACCTCTGATTAAAGAGGTTCAAGGTGTCAGCTCACCACCTCCAGTGCGACTAGGGATGGACAATAAATGTTCTCCTAACCAGCGAAGCCCACGCCCCGTAAATGAATTTTTAAAAAAAACATTGATGCGTTATTGATACCGGGGCTGGTTTAGCACAATGGGCTAAACAGCTGTCTTTTAATGCAGAACAATGCCAGCAGCGCGGGTTCAATTCCTGTACCGGCCTCCCGGAACAGGCGCCAGAATGTGGCGACGTAGAGGGTTTTCACAGTAACTTCATTGAAGCCTCCTTGTGACAATAAGTGATTATTGTTTGAATTGTATTGGGATACTGCTTCTAGACACCATGAGAACGCAACTCATCAGGTTATAGCCTGAGGGCTGTTAAATGATTGGCATCAAGCAATATGGTGTTATAATCCTTGCAAGCCAGCACGGTGCATTTTGTTCTGTCGTAACCTTTTGGAAATCGCACGTTGTTCTCAAATGGACTTAATTTTAAGTAACAAAACAATTCAAGACATTTATGGAAAAGAACAAGGATGGGCCTGAAATCAAAGTTCTAAACTAGGGGAAGGCCGATTGTAATAGGCTGGGTATTTTGGCCAGAGTGAATTGGGCGCAGACACTTTTAGGTAAATCTGTGACAGAACATCATTCGAGAACAGTACAGACCATTTATCCTAATCGAAGATCAACCTAACCTACACCCCTCAATTTACTGCTGTCCATGTGCTTGTCTAAGAGTCGCTTAAATGCCCCTAATGACTCTGACTCCACCACCTCTGCTGGCAGTGCATTCCACACACCCACCACTCTTTTGTGTAAAGAACCGACCTCTGACATCTCCCCTATATCTTCCTCCAATCACCTTTAAAATTATGTCCCCTCATGACAGCCATTTCCACCCTGGGGAAAAGTCTCTGGTTATTCACTCTATCCATGCCTCTCATCACCTTGTACACCTCTATCAAGTCATCGCTCTGCCTTCTTTGTTCTAGTGAGAAAAGCCCTAGCTCCCTCAGCCTTTCATCATAAGACATGCCCTCCAGTCCAGACAGCATCCTGGTAAATATCCTCTGTACCCTCTCCAAAGCATCCACATCCTTCCTATAATGAGGCGACCAGAACGGGACACACTATTCCAAGTGTGGTCTGACTGGGGTTTTATAAAGCTGCAGCAAAACCTCACGGTTCTTAAACTCAATCCCCCTGTTAATGAAAGCCAACACACCATATGCCTTCTTAACAACCCTATCAACCTGGGTGAAAGGATACCGACAGGTAAAATAAAAGAAAATCCGAAGTTGCTTTACAAGTACATTCAGAATAACAGACTAACCAGGGAAAGAGTCGGGCCCATTAAGGACCACAGTGGCAATTTTTGTGTGGAGCTGGAGGATTTAGGTAGGGTTCGAAATACTTTGTGTTGGTGTTCACTAGTGAGAGACGATGTGGGAATAGAAATCTGGGAGAAGGACTGTGATAAAATTGAAGAAATTAACATAGACAGAGGAGGTACTGAGGTATTGAGTGGTCTGGCAGGCTTAAAAACAGTTAAATTTCCAGGGTCAGATGAAATGTATCCCAGGCTGTTCAAGGAGGTAAGAGAGGAAATGAGGGTGCTGGCATTAATTTTCAATTCCTCTATGGCCACAGGAGAGATGCTGAAGGACTGGAGGACAGCCAATGTGGTATCATTATTCCAGAAGGGAGTTGGGGATAAACCAGGAAACTACAGGCCAATCTGTCTAACCTCAGTGGTGGGGAAACTATTGAAAGCAATTCTGAGACAGAACTAATCTGCTTTTGGAGAGGCAGGGGTTAATCAAAAACAGACAGCATAGTTTTGTTAAAGGGAGGTCATGTCTGACCAATTTGAATGAATTTTTCAAAGTGGTATCCAGGTGTATAGATGAGTACAACACACTTGATGTAGTCTACTTGGACTTCAGCAAGGTTTTTCCACATGGGAGATTGGTGAAGGTAAGAACCTATGGGATCCAAGGAAGTTTGGCAAATTGGATCCAGGATTGGCCGAGTGGCAGGAAGCAGAGGATGATGGTCGAGGGGTGTTTTTCCCATGGAAGCCAGGGATCAATGTTAGGGCCCTTGCTGTTTGCAGTTTATATTAACTGATTTACCGGGGGGGGGGGGGGGGGGGGGGTTGATCAGCAAGTTTGCAGATGGTACCAAAATTAGTGGTGAGGTACAGTGAAAAATACTTTTCACTGTACCTCGGTACACGTGACAATAAACAAATCCAATCCAATCCATAGCCCTGTAGCTTACAGCACTTGAGGTGCAGATATAGGTACTTTTTAAAAGAGCTTCGGGTCACTGCCTCCACATAAAAAGATTATTCCTCGTGCCCCCTCTATGCTTTCTGCCAGTTATGTCCCCTCGTTCTAAAATTATCCACCAAGGGGAACATTTTTTCTTTTTTTTGCAAATTTAGAGTACCCAATTCATTTTTTTCCAATTAAGGGGCAATTTAGCATGGCCAATCCACCTATCTGCATATCTTTAGGTTGTGGGGGCGAAACCCACGCAAACCCGGGGAGAATGTACAAATTCCACACGGACCGTGACCCGGGACTGGGATTGAACCCGGGTCCTCAGTGCCATGATGCAGCAGTGCTAACCACTGTGCCACCTGGCATAGACTTACGGTGAGGGGCAGGAGATTTGGAGGGATGTGAGGAAAATCTTTTTCACCCAGTGGGTGGTGGGAGTCTGGAACTCGCTGCCTGAAAGGGTGGTGGAGGCAGAGACCCTCGTAACATTTAAGAAGTATTTCGAGGAGCACTTGTGACACCAAGGCACACAACGCTTTGGGCCAAATGCTGGGAAAAGGGATTAGGATAATTAGGTGGCTTCTGACAGGTGCAGATAACTTCTATGACATGTCTGAACCTTGAAACTGGACGTCAGCAGGCCTTTTGACAGTGGCATTACAGGTGAGCCCAATCTGTGGTCATGCAAAGTAAGTGCATCTGTGCTTTGCAAGAGCAGATGCTCTTTTTGCCCCTCCGAAGTATTGTGGCCAGTTCCATCACCACAATTACTGTCCTGGATAAAATCAAGTTGGCACAGCCAAGGGATGTGAATCTGCTCTTCATTTTATGTCAGGTACTTCAAATGTAAATTTCAAAGGAAGCATTCAATAGCTGTCTTGTATTTTTACATTCCACTCTGCATTTTTCTGTTTAGATGGTGCACAGACTCCTTTTCTTTGCCTGCCCCTGCTTTGATCGTGTCAGAGCTTCTGTCTTTATCTGCTGACTCTCCTCTTTGATTTTGTAGCTAATAAAAAATGATGGAAGGACAGATTTGCACTGAAATATCTAATGGCTCCAGAATGTTCTATATGCTGGTTACGGGAAGTGAGCCCGTCAAGAAATTTATATGGTAGTAATTCAACTAAGTGTGTCTCGTAAATTGTTTTAATGCAGCTGGAACTTTTTTCTAAACCTGAGCAGAATTTCTGCATTGAACTGCTGAATCAGAACTATTGCCATGTGTTAGTTACAAAATGTTGTGTTTTCTTTAAATGTCCACTTATCTGTTTTATTGCAATTCCCAAGATTCCTGTTCATTTATTAATCACCAGACATTTTGGCTTGGGGAAAGCAAATTTTGTTTTGTAAAGGAGGAAATTGCATTTACATTTAAAGCCTCTTTCACCGCCTTAGTGCTTCCCCAAGAGCTCTGCAGCTGATAAAGTTTAGTCAGTGATGATGTGGGAAGCATAGCAGCCATATGTGATTTATGTGATCATCATGTGTAATATTACTCCAAATGACGTGGGAAGCAAAGCAGCCATATGTGATCATCGTGTGTAATATTACTCCAAATGAGGTTCGAACACTGAGGTGACGGTCAACAATTGAGTTTCTCGTCCGGTGGCGGCAATGCGGAGCTAAGCCGCACGTTCGGCAGCTCCCGCTAAAAACGGACTTTGGGGCTCTTTTCAGGGCCCCCAACGGAACTTTGTCGGCAAATCCCGACGTGGGAAGAGGACAGGAGTCGATCCCTACGGTCCTATGGTCCGGACCAGGAGTGGGGTAAGAAGAAAAACGGTGGAAGCACCCCTGGAAAAGCGGGGGAAGGAAGACAAAATGGCGGCCGGAGGCGTGGAGGCAGTGGGCGCAGGAGCAGCAGGCGACTCTACTGCGCTGCTTCCAGGAGCTGCTGGAGTCGTTGAAGGTTACCACCAGAGAGCTGATGGAGGCTCAGATGTCCAGAGGGCCGCGATCCAGGAGCTGCAGAAGCAGGCCTCCGAAAGGGAGGATGAGGCCGTGGCCATCGTGGGGAAGGTGGAGATGCATGAGGCGCTCCATAAAAGGTGGCAGGAGCGGTTCGAGGAGCTGGACAACCGGTCGAGGCGGAAGAATTTGCGGATCCTGGGCCTCACGGAGTGGCTGGAGGGGTCGGACCTGGCGGCCTATGTGATTGTTATGTTGAACTCGCTGATGCGGGCTGGGTCCTTCCAGGGGCCCCTGGAGTTCGAGGGGGCCCACAGAATTCTGTGTAGGAGGCCCAAGCCGAACGAGCCGCCACGGGCGGTGTTGGTGCGGTTTCATCGGTTCGTGGATCGTGAGTGTGTGCTCCGGTGGGCCAAGAAGGAGCGGAGCAGCAAGTGGGAGAACACGGAGGTGCGGATCTTCCAGGACTGGAGTGCGGAGGTGGCGAAGCGGAGGGCCGGGTTCAACCGGACGAAGGCGGTGCACCACAGACTGAGCGTGAAGTTTGGCATGTTGCAGACGGCGCGTCTGTGGGTCACCTACAAGGATCGGCACCATTATTTTGAGTCCCCGGAGGAGGCGTGGGCCTTTGTGCAGGCCGCGAAACTGGACTCAAACTGAGGGTCTAAGATGGGGGATGCTGTATAATACTGTATTTGTATTTGCTTGGTTTAATGTAAGATGTGGGTTGGCCTTAGGGTGGGTAGGGTGATGTCGTTATGTCTTTTTTGTATGGGTTTTTCTGTTTGGGTCTGGTGGACGGGTTCGGGCAGGGGGGTAAACGGGGAGTTCGGGGAGCTGGTGGGAGGGACTGACAATGGGAGTTGCCCTAGAGGAGGTGGGGCTGGGCAGGTTGAAAGCGTGGGCTTTTCTCGGGTTTCCCGCGCTGTGAGATGGTGCGGGCGGAGTCGGGACTGAGAAGCGCGGGCCGTTGCTGGCTGTTTTCTTTTCCCGCGCAAGAGCCGGGGGGGGAGAAGAGGAGGACCTGCTGATGGGCACGAAGGAGGAGGGGTAATCCCAAGTGGGGAGGAGTCGGAGGTATGGCGGGAGTCGCCGAGGTCAGCAGAAGTTAGCTGGCTCACGGGAGTGCTATGGAGGGAGGGGAGCGGCTAGGAGGGGTCCTAGCCTTGGTGGGGGGGGCTGTACCGGGTTGCTGCTGAAACGGTCAGGAAGGAGGGGGGGGGGTTGCCGCCGTGGGGAACTGGCAGAGCGGGGGCGCTGGCCGGTGGTGGGCAAGGGATGGGGTATGGCTAATCGGCAGGGGAGGGTGGGCAGGGAGCCCTCTGATCCGGCTGATAACCTGGAATGTGAGGGGGCTGAATGGGCCGGTCAAACGGGCCCGGGTGTTTGCGCACTTGAAGGGGCTGAAGGCGGATGTGGCCATGTTCCAGGAGACACACCTGAAAGTGGCGGACCAGGTTCGGCTGAGGAAAGGATGGGTGGGCCAAGTATTTCACTCGGGTGGATGAGAAGAGTCAGGGGTGGCGATCCTGGTGGGGAAGAAGGTGACGTTTGAGGCGTTAAATGTGGTGGATGACAGTGGCGGGAGATATGTGATGGTGAGTGGTAAGCTGCAGGGGGAGCAGGTGGTGTTGGTGAATGTTTACGCCCCAAATTGGGACGATGCGGGGTTTATGCGGCGCATGCTGGGCCGCATTCCGGACCTGGAGGTGGGGGGCCTGATCATTGGGGGGGGGGGGGGGGGGGGACTTCAACACGGTACTGGATCCCCCATTGGATCGATCCAAGTCCCGGACGGGTAGGAGGAAGGCGGTGGCTAAGGTGTTGAGGGGACTTATGGACCAGATGGGGGGGCTGGATCCCTGGAGGTTTGCGAGGCCAAGGGCCAGGGAGTACTCCTTTTTTTTTTTCCACCTGCATAAGGCCTATTCGAGGATTGATTTTTTTTTGTCCTGAGCAGGGGGCTGGTTTCGAGGGTGGTAGATGTGGACTACTCCGCCATTGCCATTTCAGATCATGCCTCGAGCTGGGGGAAGAGAGGGACCAACGTCCGCTGTGGCGCTTGGAGGTGGGGCTGCTGGCAGACGAGGTGGCCGAGAGGGTTCGGGGGTGTATTGAGAGGAGGTCTGACGGGGAGGTCTGAGTGGGGACGGTCTGGGAGGCATTGAAGGCGGTGACTAGAGGGGAATTGATTTCCATCCGAACCCATAGGGAGAGGGGGGAGCAGAGGGAGAGACTGATAGGGGAGATGGTGCGGGTGGATAGGAGATATACGGAGGCTCCGGAGGAGGGATTGCTGGGGGAGAGGCGTAGCCTTCAGGCCAGGTTCGACCTATTGACTACCAGTAAGGCGGCAGCTCAGTGGAGGAAAGCACAGGGGCCGGTGTATGAATATGGGGAGAAGGCGAGCAGGATGCTGGCACAGCAGCTCCGAAAGCGGCACGGGGCCAGGGAGATTGGGGGAGTGACGGATAGAGCTGGGAAGGTGGTGCGGAGGGGGGTAGATGTTAATGGCGTCTTCAGGGACATCTATGGGGAACTGTACCGGTCGGAACCCCCGGTGGACGGGGGTGGAATGGGACGCTTCTTGGACAAGCTGCGATTCCTGAGGGTGGAGGAAGAGCAGGTGGAGGGACTGGGGGCGCCGATCGAGCTGGAGGAGGTGGTCAAATGGATAGGGAGCATGCAGTCGGGGAAGGCGCCGGGGCCGGATGGGTTTCCGGCCGAATTTTATAAAAGGTATGTGAACCTGTTGGGCCCCCTGTTGGTCCGGCAAGGGAGGGGGGGGGGCTTTGCCCCCAACTATGTCACGGGCGCTGATTTCCTTGATCCTGAAGCGGGACCAGGACCCTCTGCAGTGTGGGTCATATAGGCCGATCTCGCTGCTAAATGTCGACGCCAAGCTGCTGGCAAAGATCCTAGCCACAAGAACAGAGGATTGCGTGCCGGGGGGTCATTCATGAGGACCAGATGGGGTTTGTGAAGGGAAAGCAGTTGAATACGAACGTACGGAGGCTCCTCAACGTTATGATGCCGGCTATGGAAGGGGAGGCGGAGATAGTGGTGGCATTAGATGCGGAGAAGGCCTTTGATAGGGTTGAGTGGGAGTATCTGTGGGAGGTGTTGGAGGGGTTTGGGGAGGGGTTTATCCATTGGGTGAGGTTGCTCTGAGGCCCCGATGGCGAGTGTAGCCACGAATAGGAGGAGGTCAGAGTACTTTCGGCTGTACCGGGGGACGAGACGGGTACCCCCTGTCCCCCTTGCTCTTCGCGTTGGCGATTGAGCCCCTGGCCATGGCGTTGAGGGAGTCAGGGAACTGGAGGGGCCTGGTGCGGGGTGGGGAGGAGCATCCCCACCCCGCATAAAACGAGTGTCGTTTTATGCGGACGACCTGTTGTCATATGTGGCGGACCCGGTGGGGGAGATGCCGGAGGTGATGAGGATTCTTAGTGAATTCGGGGGTTTCTCTGGGTATAAGTTGAACCTGGGCAAGAGCGAGTTGTTCGTGGTGCACCCGGGGGATCAGGAGGAGGGGATTGGTAGGCTCCCACTGAAGCAGGCAGGGAAGAACTTCAGGTACCTAGGGGTCCAGGTGGCTGGGAGTTGGGGGGCCCTGCACAAGCTCAACCTCACAAGGTTGGTGGAGCAGATGGAGGAGGAGTTCAAGAGGTGGGATATGTTACCGCTGTTACTGGTGGGGAGGGTGCAGTCCGTTAAGATGACGGTGCTCCCAAGGTTTTTGTTCCTGTTCCAGGGCGTCCCCATCCTTATCCCGAAGGCCTTTTTTAGGAGGGTCAACAGGAGTATTACGGGATTTGTGTGGGCGCATGGGACTCCGAGGGTGAGAAGAGTGTTCCTGGAACGGGGCAGGGAATGGGGGGGGCTGGCGTTGCCCAACCTCTGGGTACTATTGGGCTGCCAACGCAGCGATGGTGCGTAAGTGGGTAATGGACGAGGAAGGGGCAGCATGGAAGAGGATGGAGGTGGCGTCATGTGTGGGCACGAGCCTGGAGGCGCTGGTATTGGCGCCGTTGCCGCTCCCTCCAACGAGGTATACCACGAGCCCGGTGGTGGCGGCTACCCTCAATTTGGGGGCAATGGAGACGACATAGGGGAGAAATGGGGGGCTCGATGGAGGCCCCGATACGGGGACACCATCGGTTTGTCCCAGGGAGCATTGATGGCGGTTTTCTGGGCTGGCACAGGGTAGGGGTTAGGAGGTTGAGGGACCTGTTTGTGGAGGGGAGGTTTGCGAGCTTGGGGGAGTTAGAGGGGAAGTTTGGGCTCCCCCCGGGGTACATGTTTAGGTACATGCAGGTGAGGGTGTTTGCCAGGCGGCAGGTGGAGGGGTTCCCCTTACTGCCCCCACGTGGGGTGCGGGACAAGGTGCTCTCGGGGGTGTGGGTTGGGGGAGGGAGAATTTCGGACATATACCGGGTAATGCAGGAGGTAGACGAGGCCTCGGTGGAGGAACTGAAGGGTAAATGGGAAGAGTAGCTGGGTGAGGAGATTGAGGTAAAATATTCACCTTGACCAACTGAATCCTGCCCACCAAGGACAGCGAGAGACTATCCCACCTCTGCAAATCAGCCCTGACCCTTCCCACCAAGCTCGTAGAGTTAAACTTGGAGCCCGGCCCAATCCTGAGCCACACTAACCCCCAGATATCTGAAACGCGAACCTGCTAAGTGACGTGGCAACACCCCCAGATTGACCCCATCCCCGGGAGAGTAGCTGGGAAATATTCACTTTCTCCAGGCTCCATTTGTATCCTGAGAGAGAGCCAAAGCACCTCAGCAGCACCATTGTATCACCCATTGGGCGGGGGGGGGGGGAAGATCGGGTCTGTCACGTACAGGGACAGCCGATGCTCCACTCCACCTCTGCATTTCTATTATTCCCCCTCCACCTATCTGAAGCCCTCAGGGCAATAGCCGAAGGTTTTATCGCCAACGCAAACAAGAAGGAAGATGTAGGACACCCCTGTCACGTTGCCCTGTTCAACTGAAAATTCCCCGAGCTCATGTTATTTGTGCAGACACTGGCCGTAGATGCTTTATACAATTGTACCCACGACAAAAATTTAGGTCCCATCCCAAACTTTTCCAATACTGCAAACAAATACCCCCATTCTATCCTCTCGGAAGCCTTTTTGGCATCCCGGCACCAAATACCTCTTACTCCGTCCCTCCGGGGGAACACCACATTTAACAACCGCCACACATTAGACGACGATTGCCAACCCTTAACGAAACCCGCCTGAACCTCCCCGATAATTTGAGGGAGATGCTGCTCCACCCTCAGTGCTAATACCTTCGCTAACATCGCACTTAATAGGAAATCATAACAACCTGCACTTCACCGGGTCCTGATTCTTTTTAAAAGAAGCAAAATGGACGCTTGCATCAATGTCTCGGGCCGGGAACCCCGTATTATAAAGTCCTCAAATATCTCTACCCACCTGCAATGGTACCGACTGTCCTGAAAACGTTTTATAAAATTCCGCCGGAACCCGCCAGGCCCTGGAACCTTACCAGTCTGCATTCACACAATAGCTGTCAGGACCTCCTCTGCACCCAAAAGCTCTTCCAACCCTTCCCACTCTTCCTCCTCCACCTTCCAAAAACTCCCACCATACCTAGCCCCTCCCCAGGTGGCTCTGACCTATAAAGGTTCTTGTAGAATGCTTCAAACACCCATTGACTTTACTTGGTGTGGACACCAACATGCCACCCGAGTTTCAAACCTGAATAATCCCTAGGAAGGCCATCTGCCACCTCAACAAACCCAAGAGACAACTGACCTTCTCCCCATATTTGTTAATTCTCCCCCTTGAGCGCCATAACTAGTGCACTGCCTTATCTGTAGACAGTAAATCAAACTGCATCTGCAGTTTCTTCCAGCTGGCCAGGAGCTCTGGTGTGGGATCACTCAAATCTACCATCCACCGCCAAGATCTCATCTACCAACTTTTGGCATTCCTCCCTTGCCCTCCTATCTACCTGCGCCGCATGTGAGATTATCTCCTCCCTCACCACTGTTTTCAAGGCCTCCCATAGAAACAAGAATGAAACCGCCCCATTCTTATTAAGTCCCATACTCATGATCACCCTTGATATCCTTGGGCAAAATCTCAGGTCTGCCAATAGCCCCACATCCAACCTCCGTGCCTGTTGCTGAACCAGCCTCTTCTCCGATGCCAAATCTACCAGACGAGAGCATGCATTGTCCCAGTTTGGAGTGGATGCTTTTACCAGCACTTGGCTTCCAACGTCCCAGTAACTATTATGTACCTACTTCCCTAACCTGCCACAGCCTCCCTCTTCTCCCACCCCTCGGCCTGAGTGGGACACCTGGCTCACCCAACCCTTCAGAAGTCTAATCTGGTTCCCCCAACCAGAGGTGGGTCTCCCGCAAATGCTCCAAGTTGACTTAATCTCCTCGCTTCACTAGATTCCAGGTGACCAATCTAATTGGGGTCTTTTCTTCTCGCTCTCACCCAACCATCGCCATTGTCACCTTTTAGGCTCATCAAAACATGCTGAAACGGGTCCAATGACCGCAGTCCCTCCCCACCTCACTGCCACTCACTAGCAAACCTCTGCCTGCTAGTGAGATATTTCTCTTACCCACCGCCCCCCTCTCTTCCCCCCCCCCCCCCCCCCCCAATCAAATGAGTCAAAGAAAAGAACAAAATATCCCCCTGCTCCCTCCCTCTGCAAAAGAATAGCTGAAACCTGAACTCTTGAACATCCCCATCCTCCATTTGGACCACTGGCTCCAACCTTAATCTGTATCCCCATCGTCCTCGGACCCCACCACTCCCAAAAACATACACTCCCTCCATACAAAATTATAGATTTCAATTAACCATATCTGTACATGAAAAGGAAAAACATTACAACGTCCCCCAACAATTCCGTCCTGCAATACAAGTCCTGTTCAAACCCCCTCGGCTCAGTCCAAGTCCTTGTGATGTAACAAAAGCCTCTGCTTCCTCAACCGACACAAAAATGATCTCTGGATCACCCTCACCAGATACAACACACATAAACACACACCGCTCTTTTACAGCGCTGACTTCGCCCTACTGAGGGGTGCATGCCTCTTTTCCAACTCTGCCATGGTATTTTCGTATATTCGGATACAGCTTCCTTCCCGCTGCACCCCCCTATTTTCATGGCTCATTTCAGGACCCTCTCCTTGGTCCAATAGCTGTTGAGGCACACTATCACCGCTTGTGGTGACTTGCTTCACCCGCTCTTTCTCTCTGTCTTTGTGTCTCTCTATCTCTGTCTTTGTCTCTCTCTCTCTCTCTCTCTCTCTTCTGTCGCGTGCACACTCTCTCTTTCTGTCGCGTGCGCTCTCTCTCTTTCTGTCGCGTGCGCTCTCTCTCTTTCTGTCGCGTGCGCTCTCTCTCTTTCTGTCGCGTGCGCTCTCTCTCTTTCTGTCGCGTGCGCTCTCTCTTTCTGTCGCGTGCGCTCTCTCTCTTTCTGTCGCGTGCGCTCTCTCTCTTTCTGTCGCGTGCGCTCTCTCTCTTTCTGTCGCGTGCGCTCTCTCTCTTTCTGTCGCGTGCGCTCTCTCTCTTTCTGTCGCGTGCGCTCTCTCTTTCTGTCGCGTGCGCTCTCTCTCTTTCTGTCGCGTGCGCTCTCTCTCTTTCTGTCGCGTGCGCTCTCTCTCTTTCTGTCGCGTGCGCTCTCTCTTTCTGTCGCGTGCGCTCTCTTTCTGTCGCGTGCGCTCTCTCTTTCTGTCGCGTGCGCTCTCTCTCTTTCTGTCGCGCGCGCTCTCTCTCTTTCTGTCGCGCGCGCTCTCTCTCTTTCTGTCGCGCGCGCTCTCTCTCTTTCTGTCGCGCGCGCTCTCTCTCTTTCTGTCGCGCGCGCTCTCTCTCTCTTTCTGTCGCGCGCGCTCTCTCTCTCTTTCTGTCGCGCGCGCTCTCTCTCTCTTTCTGTCGCGCGCGCTCTCTCTCTTTCTGTCGCGCGCGCTCTCTCTCTTTCTGTCGCGCGCGCTCTCTCTCTTTCTGTCGCGCGCGCTCTCTCTCTTTCTGTCGCGCGCGCTCTCTCTCTTTCTGTCGCGCGCGCTCTCTCTCTTTCTGTCGCGCGCGCTCTCTCTCTTCTGTCGCGCGCGCTCTCTCTCTTTCTGTCGCGCGCGCTCTCTCTCTTCTGTCGCGCGCGCTCTCTCTCTTTCTGTCGCGCGCGCTCTCTCTCTTTCTGTCGCGCGCGCTCTCTCTCTTTCTGTCGCGCGCGCTCTCTCTCTTTCTGTCGCGCGCGCTCTCTCTCTTTCTGTCGCGCGCGCTCTCTCTCTTTCTGTCGCGCGCGCTCTCTCTCTCTCTGTCGCGCGCGCTCTCTCTCTTTCTGTCGCGCGCGCTCTCTCTCTTTCTGTCGCGCGCGCTCTCTCTCTTTCTGTCGCGCGCGCCTCTCTCTTTCTGTCGCGCGCGCTCTCTCTCTTTCTGTCGCGCGCGCTCGCTCTCTTTCTGTCGCGCGCGCTCTCTCTCTTTCTGTCGCGCGCGCTCTCTCTCTTTCTGTCGCGCGCGCTCTCTCTCTTTCTGTCGCGCGCGCGCTCTCTCTCTTTCTGTCGCGCGCGCGCTCTCTCTCTTTCTGTCGCGCGCGCTCTCTCTCTCTTTCTGTCGCGCGCGCTCTCTCTCTCTTTCTGTCGCGCGCGCTCTCTCTCTCTTTCTGTCGCGCGCGCTCCCCCTCTCTTTCTGTCGCGCGCGCCCGCCCTCTCTCTTTCTGTCGCGCGCGCCCGCCCTCTCTCTTTCTGTCGCGCGCGCCCGCCTCTCTCTTTCTGTCGCGCGCGCCCGCCCTCTCTCTTTCTGTCGCGCGCGCCCGCCCTCATCCTCGTTCTGTCGCGCGCGCCCCGCCCCTCCATCTTCTGTCGACGCAGCCGAGCGGCCCGCGCCCTCTCTCTTTCTGTCGCGCGCAGCCCGCACCTCTCTCTTTCTGTCGGCGCGCGCCCGCCCTCTCTCTTCTGTCGGCGCAGCAGCCCGCCCTCTCTCTTTCTGTCGCGCGCGCCCGCCCTCTCTCTTTCTGTCGCGCGCGCCCGCCCTCTCTCTTTCTGTCGCGCGCGCCCGCCCTCTCTCTTTCTGTCGCGCGCGCCCGCCCCTCTCTCTTCTGTCGCGCGCGCCCGCCCTCTCTCTTTCTGTCGCGCGCGCCCCGCCCTCTCTCTTTCTGTCGCGCGCGCCCCCCCCTCTCTCTTTCTGTCGCGCGCGCCCGCCCTCTCTCTTTCTGTCGCGCGCGCCCGCCCTCTCTCTTTCTGTCGCGCGCGCCCGCCCTCTCTCTTTCTGTCGCGCGCGCGCGCCCTCTCTCTTTCTGTCGCGCGCGCCCGCCCTCTCTCTTTCTGTCGCGCGCGCCCGCCCTCTCTCTTTCTGTCTCCAAGGTCTTTCTTTATCCGGCCCAAATATCCTCCACCAACATTTCGAGGATCTCCATTATCTCCCTCCCTTGCCTCTCAGAATGCTTGCCAAATACGGCTGCCATTTCCTCTAAGCTTTTCTACAGTAAAGGGTGCAGCCCCGCCCAACGAACTTGCCACCCCCGTCTTTGTTCCCAGCGGACTCTGCACCTCCTCCAGCTCGTCTGGAGGGCTGCCATTCATATCCTTGTTTCCAGTATTAGTTTTTGCAGTCTTTGACATTATCTTGTGAAGGACTATTAAATGGGACAGGTCTGTCCACAAATGCCCCTGGGAATCAGGCTGAAAGGACTAAAAACCAAGGACTCTGACGCGAGCTACCTTACCGAGTGCGACCGTCTGCCTGCTGTCACCTGAAGTCAGCTCCTCTTGTTTAAACAAGATTTCCTAAAATAGTTGAGTGAAGAAAATACAAAGAATATTAATAGTTGAACAATCTGCTGGTTTTAAATTAAAGCCAAAATATTGAGCAGATCTGACCACATCTGTGAAATGAGAAACAATAATTCAGATTTTTAAAAAATAAATTTGAAGTACCCAATTCATTTTTCCAATTAAGGGACAATTTATCAAGCCTAATCCACCTACCCTGCACATCTTTTCGGGTTGTGGGGGTGAAACCCACGCAAACACGGGGAGAATGTGCAAACTCCACACGGACAGAGACCCAGAGCCGGATCGAAGCTGGAACCTCGACGCCGTGAGGCAGCAGTGCTAACCACTGCGCCACCGTGCTGCCCTAACAATAATTCAGATCGGATCAGATGATGACCTTGCCTTTCATCAGGAAAAAAATTGTGATGAGTGGTCATTAACCTGAAATCTTAGCATCAATAGTTGTGTCAATTTGATAGAAGAATATTATAAAGCTAGCCTGATTAATTGCCTGTTTCGCTGGTTATTTTGGAAGTTTGCTGACTTTAATAAAAATAGTTGAACTATTCTGAATTTGTGTATGATATTCTGTAACAACCAATAGTAAGTTTTGTTGGAATTAATTACTTTGGCAGCAAACTGAATTTCTACATGTTGTCAAATCGTACCTGATCATGAAATGGATGAAAAAAAAATTTGAATTGGTCTTGCAGTTTAACTAGTACGGTCCAGAAGAATTCTGTGGCTTTCTCAACAAAATATTGTCACCTCAGTGGCTTTAGTAACCAGCGAGTGTGGAACCGTAATTTGCAAGGTTGGATAGGACGATGGGTAGCACCATTGCTTCACACGCCAGGGTCCCACGTTCAATTCCCACTTTGGTCACTGTCTGTGCCAAGTCTGTACATTCTCCCCGTGTCTGTGTGGGTTTCCTCCGGGTGCTCCGGTTTCCTCCCACAAGTCCTGAAAGACGTGCTGCTAGGTGAATTGGACATTCTGAATTCTCCCTCTGTGTACCCAAACAGGCGCCGGAGTGTGGCGACTAGGGGATTTTCACAATAACTTCATTGCAGTGTTGATGTTAGCCTACTTGTGACAATAATAAAGATTATTATTATTATTTGACATGAAAAAAGTTTTAAGAATTAAATTTTTCTTTCCGTCTTCTGTCTTTAGTTTACATCGACAACCAAAACATCTTCTGGCATTTTTATTGGCTGAGTTGGGGACAAGGTAAGAGTGATGTAACAAATATATAACTCAAGTTATATTTTAACTTTTTTCTTGAATCCTATCTCTGTGAACCACCTTGATCAGTTGTGAGTTAAAAATCTGATTTTGATGAAATCTGGGTAGCTCTGGCAAGACCAGCATTGGTTGTCCATTCCTATTGCCCTTGAACTGAATGACTTGCCTGGTCATTTTAAAAGGCATAAAAGAGTCAGCCACGTTGCTGTGGATCTGGAGCCACATGTAGACCAGACCAGGTAAGAATGGTAGATTTCCTCCCCAAACGGCATCAGTAAATGTATTTGGGGGTTTTCATGGTCAACATGACTAGTTTTCAATTGCAGACTTTATTACATTTAAATTCACCAATTGCCATGGTGGGATTTGAACCCATGTCCCCAGAATATCTCCGTTGGCTTCTGGATTACTAACTAGTCCAGTGACTTTACCAATGCACCATAGTTCATCATTCAGCTTGAAGTGAGTTACATGGTTCATGATCAACCCCATCGCTGTTAGTTCAGTTCCTGACATCTCAGCAAGCTAGTACACCATCTGCCTCCTCCACATGCTGTTCACCCCCACCTCCCGCTACCCATCGACACTTGCCGCTTATGTGCCCCAGCAACTGGGAGACACTGTTGATCCCCTCAGCTGTGGTTGCCACTGACTGAGCCACACCTTGGACACCACTACTCATGGCGCTGGCGTCGTGCTACAGGCCTTCCACTGCGTTCGCCACCTGAGCAGTGTTGACTTCGGTGCCACGCATTGCCGGCAACATCTACAATAGGCTATGCACACACCGGAGTGTTGCTGAAACCCCTCCTGAGTTCGTGGCATTGTCCTAGCACCTGGATTAGCCCTTGGATAACCTGGGCCAGCGGCTCAGCATCTGACTGTGGCTCAGCTGGGTCCTGGAGTCCAGCAGACCTCTTGACTCCTAATCCCCATGGATATTCCTGACTCCACCTGATGTGCATCTGCAACTGCCCGATGCTCCAGCCCCATCAGGTGGAGATCCTGCGGGAGGACAGACGTGGTCAGTGAAAGCGAAGGGTCATTCCGTCGCACATGCAAGACTCAACTGAGACAAGTCATCTTGGGGGGGGGGGGGGGGGGGAAATGGGCATGGGTCCTCCTCCGCGGCGCAGGCCAAGCTCTCTGTAGGTGACTGCTCGATCCACTGTCAACCCTGCGATTTCCAGGCCTGTTCCTCATGGGGGTGAGGACCCTGATGTCTGGCATGCGCTGCTCGACTGGGTCCCACCTAACGATTATGGACCAACTTCTGTGGGGACAAAGAGAGGGCAGTGTGAGGCATGAGCTTGCACCGGGTGGGGGGAGTCATTGGAAGGTGGCATGTGTGGGCACTGCTGCCAGGCATGAAAGGATTGTGCTGCACCGTGCACAGGGGCACAGGCGCAGTGTTGCTAGGGTGAGTGGGGTGGTGCCGGCTGCTGACTTGGCAGGATGGTGTTGGCGGGACCAGTGTCAGGTTAACCCGTACGACCCATTGAGGTTGTTGGTCTTTTTCCGGCACTGTATGTTGATCCTCCTGGTCATCTTTCCTGCACTGATTGCTACTGACTTCCAATCATCAGTAACTACCCTGTGGTTGACCCCCTGTCTCCCTCGGGGGAACAGGATGTCCTGTCTCAAATCAGCATCCTGGTCAGATCAGCGTACCCAAAGCGGGGTACTGTTCTCCGTGGTGGTATGGCTGCATTCAGTCCGAAATGTGTTTGAGGGGTGAGTTTTATTTACGGCTCCCCCAAGTGCCATTTGATGGCGGTCAGGAGCTCCCCATCGCAGCAGGGGAGGAGCTCACGGGAACCTAGCTCGCAACGGCATTTAGAACTTGTCCCATTCAGTCTGGCCCCTCATTTTAGCCATGGTATGCCTTACCTGCAATTGTTAACTTTGTGATCAGACAATTATTCTGTTGTACCTGCATAGCTTATTTCTTTGCGTCAACTGAAGTGCTTCAACTGCTGGCTCCATTGAGGACAGCTAGGCACAGGCATTTTGGTGTGTGTTATCTCTGGTCTGTCACAGTTGTGCACGGTATCTTGATTTCATTTTATTCTTCCAAAGAATTTGATGTGAATTACTACAATAAAATATACCTGAATGGGTTTATTGTCCTCAATTGCAAACCTCCTTTGTGCTTTGAGGGCAGTGCTAAGTGATGGGACTGATTGCTCATCTGGTAAGCAGACAAGGTGAGTCAGCAGTGTCCTCCGACCATTCTGGTGAAATACATGAAGACCGAATCTTCCTACTCCAGTAGTTCAGGTCACTCTCGCTGGCGCTGCCATTCGGAACAGGGCGTCCTCCTGGTACACAAACAACTTGCCAGGCAGTGTTTAGGGTGTTGCCAACATTTCACTCCTCAATACCACTTGTTGAAAATACGGGCATGCCTGTTGCTGCTTGTGGAATCTTGCGTTTGGCTTCACATGTTTGCTTCCGCTTGCCAGGTTTAAAAGCAGTTGTTTGATCTGAGGTGCTATGGAAACACAGATCTTTTTAAGATGCGATTTCAAAGCAAGAAAAAAATGTTTATGTTCCCTTCATTACATTTATAGCCTCATTTCATCGACATTTGCAACTAATTCTGTTTTTGAAACGGGCGCCTGAGATCAGACTAATAGCTTTCATCCACAGGGGGCATGTGCTTTGAGAGAAAATGTAGCAATTGGGTTTACCAGAAAAAACAAAATTAATTTCAAAATCGACCATGAGACATTATCGTCGACTTGAACCGCCTGGGAAACACTTTTTCTGAACCAAACATGTTTAGGATATTGTTTCTTTTAATGTCTGGGCATTTAATAAAACACTTGTAAATATTGTAAATTTGGTTAATAGTAACATCCACCAACTGCCAATTTTCTAAAATACTAATGGGTTCCATGTTATTACCCAAAGTAGCAGTGCACTATTTTAAAACCATGGGAATGTTGGTGATAGATGATAATGGCACGGCGCCCTGTTAAGGCCACACACATACATAACAAAAATAGGAAGAGGCCATTCGACCCTTCGAGCCTGCTCCACCATTCATTATGATCATGGCTGATGATCACGTTCAATACCCTGATCCTGCCTCTCCTCCCTCCCCCCCCCCCCCCCCCCCCCCCCAATATCCCTTCAGCCTGAAGAGCTATGTCTTAATTCCTTCTTAAAATTACACGTTTTCACCTCAACTACTTCCTGTGGCAGTGAATTTCACAGATAAATTTATCTGTCTTCAATCCCATTAATTTCCCCAAAGTCTAACCATGAAGTGTGCAAATTGCACTTTGTCTTGTGACCCTTCTAGGTGTAGAAAAATATATCTTCTACTGCTGAAGGTGGGTTCAGCAATATTTTCACCTCTGTCTGATATTATTTGTTGTGTGTAAACAATATATTTTGAATGCGAATGCATGGATTTCAATGAAACTTGGTACATGGATTTCCTCAGCCCCACCCATCTTCAGCTGCTTCATCGGTGACCTTCCTTCCATCATAAGGTCAAGAAGTGGGATAATTAGCTGATTGCACAATGTTCCACATTTACAACTCCTCAGATATTGAAGAAGTCCATGTCCACATGCAATAAGACCTGGGCAATGTCCAGGCTTGAGCTGACAAGTGACAGACAATGACCATTTCCAACAAGAGAGGATCTAATCATTGTTCTTTGATTTTCAGTGGCATTACCGTCACTGAATTCCCCAATATTAACACCCTAGAGGTTACCATTGGCCAGAAACTGAACTGGACTGGTCATATAAATACTGCTGCTACAGGAGGCTAGGAATCCTGTGGCGAATAGCTCACCTGACTCCCCAGAGCCTGTCCACAACTTACAAGCCAGGAGTGTAATGAAAAATGCTTCAATTACCTGGAGGGGTTCAACACCAACCACACTCTAGAAGCTTAACACCATCCAGGACAAAGCCTGCTTGATTGACACCCCTTCCACAAATATTCACTGCCTCCACCACCGACAAACAATGTAGTGGCGTACCACCAATGCAGAAACTCGCGGCTACAGAGGCCACATCTTCCAACCAAATGACCACTACCATTTAGAAGGCCAAGGGCAGCTGATACCTGGGAGCACCATCTGGTTATTCGCCTCCAAGCCACTCACCAACCTGACTTGGAGATATATGGATGTTCCTTCTCTGGGTCAAAATCCTGGGTTTCCCTTGCTAACAGCACTGTGGGTGTACATACACCACGGGGACTGCAGCGGTTCAAGAAGGCAGCTCACCACCACTTTTCTGACAGCAATTGAGGATGGGTAGTAAATGCTGGCCTAACCAGCAATACCCATAGCCTATATATCAATTATAAAACAGCATGGGGTATGTATGGCTCAAGGAAGAACCTGGCAAGGATCTGGATCCTGGAATATTTTAAAGAATCTGCTAACATTGGGAGATTGTACAAATTGACTTTTTAAATAATGTTGGGTTTCTTGTTTAGAATATTGTGGGCAGATTATGCTGCAATTTGTCACAGCTGTCAAAAATGGAGCTGACGTTCTGAGCAGGTTGTTGGATGTGAATTATCCTGAAGCCTCTAAATCAGTCTCTCTAGTTACAGAGAATAAACCAATGTGACAGAGGGATGTGCTCCACTGAGCACCCTCTCATTTAAAAAAATATATTTTGACCTGATTTTAATGTCTCAATTACCCCAGTGCAAATTGATTGAGATCTGATATTTAGCCAATGGGTATTGCTGTTATTGCTGCACGTGCTCTCCTTTTGCTCTTAATCTGTTCTCCTTTGCTCAGCACCTTTGTTCTCCTTGTGACACGTCTTGAAATTATTGTATGTGGTGCAGGGCAGCACGGTAGCAGTGTGTAGCACTGTTACTTCACAGATCCAAGGTCCCAGGTTCGATTCCTGGCTTGGGGCACTGTCCTGTGCGGAGTCTGCATGTTCTCTGCGTGGGTTTCCTCCGGGTGCTCTGGTTTCCTCCACAAGTCTCGAAAGATGTGCTGTTAGGTGAATTGGACATTCTGAATTCCCCCTCGGGAATTGCAAACAGAGCCGGAATGTGGTGACTGGAGGGTTTTCACAGTAACTTCATTGCAGTGATAATGTAAGCCTACTTGTGACATTAAAGATTATTATTATAATATAATTTTTTAAAAAGCGGATCCAATTATTTTTTATTCCAATTAAAGGGCAATTTAGAATGGCCAATCCACCTACCCTGCACAGTGATTGATTTTGATTTATTGTCACATGTACCAAAGTACAGTGAGAAGTATTTTTCTGTGGCCAAGGGAACGTACACAGTACATACATAGTAGACAAAAAAGAATAATCGACAGCGTATATTGACAAATGGTACATCGACAAACGGTGATTGGTTACAGTGCGGAACAAGTGGTGTGGGGTTGACACCCACGCAATCACAGGGAGAATGCGTAAACTCCACACGGACAGTGGCCCGGGGCCGGGATCAAACTTGGGACCTCAACGCTGTGATGCAGCAGTACAACCCATGAGCCACCGTATTTGTGTTAACCACTGTGCTACCGTGCTGCCCAATGCTACGGCTGTGTGTCCTGATCCATGACACCATCATAACATAGTGTCCGAAGCTATTCTGATTGGACCTCAGTAAGTAACTACTGCAGCATTGCTTGTTTTTGTCTCCAGTGTTAAAAGCCTTCAGTGATGGGGCTGAGGCCATGAAGCAAGGATGCTGATGTGTAGCAATATTTGAGGGTTTCCAATTGGTTTGGTTCAAGCACAAATGTCAAATTGAAGCCATCCCTTGTCATACATGTATTCAGCTTGACATTAGACTTGGCCTAAAGCAACAATCCTGCTAGCCAATAAAAAGAGTTGAAAATATACTCTCTCTCTCTTTCCTTCCCCCCCCCCCCTTCCCAATCAAATAATTTTGACAACACAAAGCTGATGGTACGGAGATATTTTGGAGAAAACATAGACATTTCCAAAACAGCCATGGTATTATAGAAAATAGAAGGATATGGAATCATAGAATGATTTCATCACCGTTGGAGACCATTTGCACCATTATGCCAGGCCAGGCCTTTGGTGATATCTAATGTATCCTATTCCTCTGCTGTTTCCTCCATAACTGTACAAAGCTTTCTACCTGAGTATGGGGTAATACAATTGATCTTGTTTTTAATTCTGGTTCTTTTCCTAATGATCCTAAATCGGTGTCCTGGTTAATGATCTTTCTGCCACCAAAAACAGTAAATACTGGACAATCTCAGCAGCTCTGACAACATGTAATCAAAATGAAATGAAAATTGCTTATTGTCACGAGTAGGCTTCAATGAAGTTACTGTGAAAAGCCCCGAGTCACCACATTCCGGCGCCTGTCCTGGACAGAGAAGGGAGCTAATGTTTCAAGTCTGGATGACTGTCAAAGCTGAACAGAACTGAAAATTGGGTCAGATCTATACTGTTTTGGGGGGGGGGGGGGTGCTGGATAGAGTGACAGCGATAGGTGGAGATTGCCAAAGATGTCATGGACAGAAAGACAAACGGAAGGTAAATAGGGGTGATTAAGGCTAAGAGGGGCGCTGATAGAGGCACAAAAAGAGATTAGAATGTGTGAATGACAGAACAAAGGCAAGCAGTGTCAAAGGGCAACTAGGAACAGGGAACATTTGGCCCAGGTGGAGTGGGGGGGGATAATGCTGAGGGAAAAACAGATCGATGGAAGAAAGGAAAATAAATTGAGAGAAATAAAAATTGGGTGAAGGAGAGAATTCACAGTGGGAAGTTGTTGAACTCATTAAGTCCGGCTGCAATGTGGTGAGCTGAAAGATGAGGTGCTGTTCCTCCAGTTTGCATTGGGACATTGCGAGCAAGCCCAGGACGGACATGTGAGCAAGACAGTGAGTTGAAATGGCAAAAGAAAAAGTAAACTGGGAGGGGGCTGACCTGGATCATAAACCCCTTCATAGAGCAGTTGGTCCAATAGGCCTGTGTATTTGCTGTCGTAATTATTTTGGCCAGTTGTGCACCAAGTATTACCGACTCCAATAACACTTCCTGCCAGTATTTGCAAACTTTGTGTGTTGGTGGTATTGGGTCCTAAACCAGTTTGTTTTTGAAAGTTTGGAGTAGGGACTGTTTTGAATTCACTCGTTGTTCAATTGGATTTATGTTTTTTTTTTGTTGTGCCTGCGTGTTCCTAACTAGCTGCCAGACCACGTAAAAGGAGTTGATGCCTGATGGTCTCAACCCCCCAGAGTACCAGTAAACATCTGCTCACTCCACCCCTTGATAAAACCATGGCATTTTACTGTGACAGCACGATAAACAAAACAAAAAGACTTGCCTATGATGCCAAAAGGCTGGTTTTAAATTTCATTGGGGTGATTAGACAGCCGAGGTGGAATTCCTCTAAACTGGCCTGAGAGCATATGAAAGGGATTAATTTGATGAGGTAATAAATTGTCCAGATATTTATGGACCATTGCCTCTCGGGGCTTTATGATCTTTTGTGATTCTGTAAATGTGTATTCTGATGGTTGCTGTCAGTTGAATACTGAAAGCAGTTGCATGACTGAAATTATCTTTGAAATCAGTCCGATATTGTCAAGTTAGGTCAGATGCATGCAGCAGCATTGATTACAGCTTGTAGTTAGGAGATGGGTGAAGCTGATCCGGCCACATTTATTGTGTGTCTCTAATAGCTCCAAGAAGGCAGTCCCACTCTAACTTCCTCGAGAAACTGGGGAAAAGTAATCGAGTAACTTTTCGGGTGCCAAGATCAGATACAAAATAAGCAACAGTTGCAGTCGGTAATACGGTCTCTGTATATTGAATCATATCCTTTTTAAGTTTCATTTTGATGCAGCTAGTTTATTTGTGCTGAATTAATACACAAAAATGTAAATTATTAAACAAAAGTTTACGTTAAACAAAAATTTACTTTAAACAAAAATACTTTTCACTGTACCTTGGTACACATGACAATAAACCAATCCAATCTAAAAGTTTACATATTTATGGTGATTGGCAATAGAACCAGACAGGTTGATTTGGATTTTATATGCTGCCTGAAATGGCAGTAGAAGCAGATTCAGTATAACTTTCAAAAGAGAATTGGCTATAAAATGAAATAGTTACTAGTCTATGGAGTAGGGAAGCGGGACTAATTGGATAATTCTTTCAATTCAAGGGATTGAACATGCTGTCTGCTTCTTGCTATCTGCCGCACTTTACCTCTCAGAAATGTATCATTACAATCCTAGGCATGCTTTAATTTGTAAAACTGGGAGGAAAAGAATACTTTGCTCCAGGAGTGATTCCATGTGCAAATAGAGATTTGGTGTATTCAACAAACTCTTTTATTTACACAGTATTAAATCTATCTTAATATCATAAAAATGTCTTCCACTTCACAGTTAAACAATTAACAATAAAAAGAAACCCTGTTTGCTACTAACTTGTACCTTTATCTCCAATTGAGCAAAGGCCATCACAGGTCAATATCCACTTTAGTGAACAGAGAGATACTTGCGGTATAGAATGTCTTGGAAAGATTACTTGGAGAGAGAGAGATTCTCCTGTCAGTGTCCCTATTGCTTAACCTCTCAGAATTGGCAAAAGCTGCTGGTCAGCTCACCGCTTCGGGCAGAATTGACCCTAAAACCCACTGCCACAAACCTGGCCCCTCCCATTACTACATCTTTATCCCACTCAAATCCAGTAACCTGATTAAACTCATTCTAAACATAAGCATGGTTTGAAATAACAATGATCTCACTTTTACGACATCTTGATGGCACTTCTCTGCAGCCAGTGTCCACCTGTCTTTTAAATCAGGATTTTTAAAAACATCACAGCAGATGCATACACAAAACATTACTGCACCAGATACATAGCCAATGGATAAAATAAATTCCTACATGCATCACAATATTTCACCAACAACAGTTATGAACTATTTCTTGTCACAGCGCTGAAATAAATGAGTAATCTGCTTTCAGTTGTGTTGGTTGAGAGGGAAATGTTCATTCCAAAATCTTCCCCATTCTTAAGTAACACTGTGGATCTTTTATATCCACCTAAACTGCCAGATCAGGCAGGTGATGTCTCCGTTTAATATCTTGCCTGAAGGGGCGCTATGTTTTGCAGTGTTGGCAATCTTTCGCTGGTGCCCGCTCTGTCTTCAGCATGCTTTACCCCAGACTGAAAAATCTTAGACATGGGAACTGATGTTTGTGTGTGTGTGGCTGTCTCTGCTCCTCAGGGTGGCAATGGAACTGTTGTTAACTGAACTGAATGCCCTAATCCCACCAGGCCTGCTTTGTGAGCCTGTCTGATCTTCGAAAAGGCAAAGGATGAATACTTCAATGAGGCAAGGCCAGATATAAATGAACAGGCTGGTTTGTTTTGTAAATCAGGCGTAGAAAGAGTAAGAATGATTGTCTTATTTTGTAAGGTTTCTTATGCCTTGAAAAATAGCAGAATGTGACACACTGCCCCAGTTAGCTTTTCTGACCAACTAATTCTCATCAATACTGTCTTGAGGAGAATCCTCTCAATCGCTGTTATTGTACCAGCTTTTCCAAACTGCAAGTCCGAGACCATACATTCTTTAGTCGCTAGTTATATGGGAAGCCATTTTCTTGACCTCTAACCAACGCATTTGATTTTATTCCCAAGCTTCCCATGTCTATCGTCTGTTCATTGCCAGTTCAGCTGTCAATTAAACAAGCTGACAGCGTCTTCCCCCATATAATCTAATGCCTCTCTCTTTCATTGTTTGATTGTATTAAACCAGCATTAATACTTAGATAACCGCAAAAACATCGGCGCATAAACCATCATAACTCTGGACGAAAGGGTAGCAAGTGGTAGCCCAGGACTCTAGTCAGGTGATACCATCTCTGGAAACAATGAGGTTTGCAGCTGGTTTCATCTGCCTGATGTTTGACATCCTCCTTGGTAGAAGCAAAATTAACTGGTGATGCTTATACTGAACAGCACTGTGAGGAAATAGACACTTTTATCTCTTTGTGTATTCTGTTTGGTAGTCATCTTGCAGATCAACAAGATATGGTTCAAACATCACGAGCACATAACCAGGGGTGGGAACTCTTGCTTCCCATACTCTTTAATCTGTTCCAATAATTAATCTTTAAAGTATTCTTCAATTCGGTTTCAACAGTGGCAGAGAATTCCACATTTTGTGCATCAATTGTGTAATAATTTTATTTTCTCATGTGTTTTAATTAATTGCCTTAAATTTATGTCCTCACTCCTATCCCTACTGGCCAGTGGAAACAGCTCTATTTATCCCTCAACTGTTGCAGGCTTTTTATTGGTTTCCGTCTAAAGATTTTCAGCTCCAGAGAAAGAAGTTTTAACTTCTCAACTCTTTCTTTGGTCTAACCTCCTAGTAAATCTCCGCCTTTTCCATTGGAAGAACATAAGAAATAGGGGCCGCAATAGGCCATGTGGCTCCTCCAAGATGATTGATCTACCTCAACTTCATTTCCCACTGTCCCTTTATTTCCCCTTGTGTCTAAAATTCTTATTGATCTTTTCTTTTATATTCCTCCTTCCTTCTATCAAGAGCCATCCAAATCTGTGTGCACAGTTCCAACTGCAGTCTGATGAGGATCCTAAGTGTACGTACAACATTGCCTCACTGCTTTGGTATTGTTGCCTATTTTTTCTTTTAGAACATAGAACATTACAGCGCAATACAGGCCCTTCGGCCCGCGATGTTGCGCTGACCTGTGAAACCACTCTAAAGCCCATCTACACTATTCCCTCATCATCCATATGCTTATCCAATGACCATTTAAATGCCCTTAATGTTGGCGAGTCCACTACTGTTGCATTACTTCTACTGCTGCTATTCAAAATCTTATCATTTAAGTTCTCCCTCCTTTTTCCTACTTGCAGAATGTATTTCTGTATTCATGGAATCCTGTAACACCAAATGAGACCATTTGGCCAACTGTACCCGTGTCAGCTCTTTGAGAAACTGTCCAATTCAGCCCACTCTCCTCTTTTCCCAAGGTCCTCTGCAAATATAAAAACATTCCCTTCTAAGTATCTATCCAATCAAACGTGCAGCAGGGTAGCATGGTGGTTAGCATCAATGCTTCACAGCTCCAGGGTCCCAGGTTCGATTCCCGGCTGGGTCACTGTCTGTGTGGAGTCTGCACGTCCTCCCCCTGTGTGCGTGGGTTTCCTCCGGGTGCTCCGGTTTCCTCCCACAGTCCAAAGATGTGCGGGTTAGGTGGATTGGCCAGGCTAAATTGCCCGTAGTGTCCTAATAAAAGTAAGGTTAAGGGGTGGGTTGTTGGGTTACGGGTATAGGGTGGATACGTGGGTTTGAGTAGGGTGAACATGGCTCGGCACAACATCGAGGGCCGAAGGGCCTGTTCTGTGCTGTACTGTTCTATGTTCTATAAGTGGTACCTGATGCTGCCACCTGCCCATCCTGTTAGCCTGTCTATATTGTCCTGAAGTCTTAAAGCCCTGGGACGATGAGCTGTGCGTCCCTCGTCTAATACTGCCAGAAGGAATTTCTTCAGCCAGAGGGTGGTGAATCTGTGGAACTCATTACCGCAGAAGGCTGTGGAAGCCAAACTACTGAGTGTCTTTAAGATAGATTCTTGATAAATAAGGGGATATGGGGTTATGGGGAGAAGGCAGAAGAATGGGGATGAGAAAATATCAGCCATGATTGAATGGCGGAGCAGACTCGATGGGCCATGTGGCCTAATTCTGCTTCTGTGTCTTATGGTCTAAGGAGGTGGGCTGGTCGTTCAGCTTGCCTCTGACTAGTGATTCATTTAATTGCAGATTTTCACTTGTAACACTGAGTTTTTTCCTTTTCACAGTGGATCCATTGATGGCAACAACCAGCTTGTAATCAAAGGGAGGTTTCAGCAAAAACAAATAGAAAATGTGCTGAGGAGATACATCAGTGAGTATGACGCATACTGTACTTTATGGGTGGGGATGCAAGTGTTGGTAGGAAAAGGGATTAAGAACCTTATTGATCAGCGGAAATATTAATTAAGCTTTGGTGTCCTTCACTAAATGCTGCAAAGCTCAAGTTTTATTAATTATATTTCCTTATAATTTCCCCTGAATCTGCCCCTTTTATTCCCCCAACCCTGATTTTCTGACCCCTTTCACTCTCTTTCCCCCCCCCCCCCCCCCCCCCCCTCAGTATGGCACTGCAGCAGTGTTGCAATGTTGGAGGGTGAAAGTTGGTCACCTCATACAGGATTTACCCACTTCACCTTGAGGTTTATTTCTAAGTTAGTGTTAAAATGCCTTTAATTTCTCTCTGGTTCAACTTCCTTGCATCCCCTCTGAGATTGGACAACTCTATGACTTCTGTTTCCATGGCCTTGTCAATTATCCTGGGACAATTAAACATTTATTGTTTCTCATTGTACCTCAATGCTTCTGGTAAATTCTGATGTTTCCTTCGCATCTTTTAACTTTTGGATTTTTTTACTCTTTAAAGTAAGTATTAAAATTATATTGGGTTTTCTGTGAAACATTTTATAATTGGTATTTTTATTATATTCCTCTTCCCTTCCCCACCCCAATACACAGAGGAGTACGTAACCTGCCATACTTGCCGGTCGCCAGACACCATCTTGCAGAAGGACACACGGCTGTATTTCTTGCAATGCGAGACCTGTCATTCACGCTGTTCTGTGGCCAGCATCAAAACCGGCTTCCAGGCTGTTACTGGCAAGCGTGCACAGCTCCGTGCCAAAGCACATTAGCCTAAATCTTAACCACTGGAGAGAACAGGAACTGGGAGTTTAATGTAATAGGACTGTTTTACCAAACAAGGGGTGGGTTTTAAGCACATTAATATCTTTAAAAAAAATAAAATAAAATGCTACTGACTCGGCAAAGAAATCTAAGGAGCATTGTTCTATGAAGCCCTCCCAAACCACAGTTTATTGTAATGACAGTACTGTTGCACTGCTCTCTGTTCATATCCTGTCCAGTCAGCAGTATAAATACAGGAAGAAAATTGCCTTTTATACCGTGTGGGCTGCTGAAGGAGCAACTCCATTTCCTGGAATTGGAAGAGATCCACCGAATGTTGCTTACGAGTGCATCATTTCTTGTTGATACCTCACCCTGGCTGTTGGTTATTCCACTGTCTGGCTGCTGTACTTTTTTTTAAGGGGGGAGGAGGGGGAATTGGCCAAATTGTGCTAAGTAAGTTTGGAAATTTATTAAACAAATTCCCTGAGAAATATTTTAAATTGTTGACTTTTTAAAATTAATTCCATCAGCCCAAGTCACAACTTTTCCGATGTCAGGGTGAGGCCTGGATTACAAAGCATAATCTCTGCTGATTTTTGCAGAAATGAAGGTTTATCCATATTCAGCCGTGGAGGAGACAGTTTTAAAAGGAAACACTTTGTGTAGAACTGATTACCGGCTCCAGACTGAATGCCAACCAGTGACACGTAGAATAATATGTATTAAAGTAGTGAAAATAGCGATTAACACTATTATTCTGCTTTGCTTCTGGTAATGTTTGACACTTTGTGTTTCTGCAAAAACTTTCACCGAGCTGCCTGTGACTGGCCACCTCTTCTAACATGCATGATCTGCTTGAGGCTGGCAAGAAAAGTAAGATTTGCTTGCAATCACTTACTCCAATTTGCAACAAAAAAAAAGCTTGCCTTATATAAGCAGCATTGGAATTGTGCTCCTGGTGGGGTGGAAGAAGTGTGTCGGGAGAATCTGCTGGTGCTGTTCACAAACCAGTGTGATGTCTCAAAAGCACCATTGGGCTGAACTAAATTGGCTGGTATTTCGGCTCCAATCTTATCTGGGCCATTTCACTCCAGTGGGATTACACAGCCTCTCATTTCAGGACTTCCTTTGAAATGCAGTGACAAATTGAAAGCAACTGTTTGATTGGAGGATAGCTTTTGTGTAAGGGATGGGAAACTTCACAAAAGAAATTTTGGCATCATAAAAACTTGACCTCAACAAGCAATTGGTCTTGGTGTCTGGATTATTGAAGAAATTGCCTGCTGTGTGATATTTATCTGCTCTCCACACTCTTGTCATGCTAAATCCCCTATTCACTCATCACTCCTATTAGATGCAGTTTATTTTGCTTTTGAATTGGGATGGGATTTTGAGAAGGACAACTCTGAAATGCCAAGTATGTGAATCTGCTTGCATCACCCCACAACCACAGCCAGGACTCTTATTGAACAATATTGGGAATCTGATAAGTTAGAAGCCCTCTTTCTCATCCTTCCAACTTCTCTTACTAAATATATGACTGTGACTATAATTATCCTGTGGCAAAATCCAGACAGGTAAAGTCTGCTGAGTAAAAAGCACAAAGATTTGTTTTAAAGCTGTGCGGTAGCTGAATCCCAATATAGTCTACAATTCATCCAGAGTCTTGGGTACGAGAGATTGGGGGAATTGAGACCTGTCCCAGCAACCAATGCAATAGAAGTTCCACTTCCTGATTATACTAACAATGTTTCAGTTCGCAATGGTGAAGAAAACATCCAACTATTTTAATTTGTTGTCGGCTATTAGCAAAGATTGGACTTTTTTGTTGTTGGGAAGGAGACAGAAGAGAACAATCTGAATCAAAACCTGGGATAGCAAGGATGACTTTCACAGAGTTTGTGTGATCAGACTGACCACGTACAGTATAATCAATTGCTCTGACATAAAGATTGCATCTCTTCATTAGCTTACTGAGTATGATCCTCAACATATTAATATGCTTGATGTGTGAGGCAATTAATATTTACAACCTCCCTGTTCAGAATTTTGTGATCTTTTTGAAATTAAGGATGGTGAGAGTGGATATAGTAGATGTCTCCATCCATTTTAACATGAGTACATTGGCATGCTTCCCTGACCATTTCAACTAATTTATTTGACTTTTAGTTCTAAAAGTGACACTAAGAGATGTTGCAGGTGCTGAATAAAGTGGATTTCTGTAATTACAGCACACCCAAAATCAATCTTGGAAGAAGCTGCTACCTTATTACCAAAGATTGTTATGTGTTCAGAGGAACCCACTTGAAAAGTGGAAAGCATTTGAAAATGAAGCCCCCCAGATGTAGTCTGGTCTGGTGCAATTCAAAAACTTGAAGGATTTAGATGATTGTGGGTAGGGTTGGATGGAATGGAAGAGAAACTGCCCATGCACGATCCCTCACCCGTGATATTTTGGCTGAGATTTGCAGCTGGATTGTATCTCAAACTTTTAAGTTGTGTACGTCAATGCAAATCATACATCTGGAACATATTGTAGAATGTAACACTTATACAACTGGGGACAGGAATGAATTAGATCACCTTTAAACCCAGATTCTCTCAATAGTTGCAGCACTGAAGGAGGCCATTACGCACATTGTGTTTGCTCTCTCTGAAGGAACAATTCACCTACTGCCAATTTCCCGCTTCCTGTAGAACTGTGACCACATTATTCATCTTCAGATAATGCAATTCCCTCATGAATTATTGGAATCTGCCCCTATCACTCTCAGGCAATGCATTCCAGATACTAACCACTCGCTGAAAAGCTTTTCCTCATGTTGCCATCGCTTCCTTTGCCAAGTATTGTGTGCAGTTTTGGTCTCTAGTTTGAGGACATTCTTGCTATTGAAGGTGTCCAGTGATGGTTCACCAGACTAACTTGCAGGACTGACTGGGCTTGTACTCGTAGAACATACAGTGCAGAAGGAGGCCCTTCAGCCCATCGAGTCTGCACCGACCCACATTAAACCTTAACTTCCACCCTACCCCTGTAACCCACTAACCCCTCCTAACCTTTTTGGACACTAAGGGCAATTTAGCATAGCCAATCCACCTAACCTGCACCTCTTTGGACTGTGGGAGGAAACCCATGCAGGGAGAACGTGCAG
This sequence comes from Scyliorhinus canicula, assembly GCF_902713615.1. NCBI lineage: Eukaryota > Metazoa > Chordata > Chondrichthyes > Carcharhiniformes > Scyliorhinidae > Scyliorhinus > Scyliorhinus canicula. The sequence continues at coordinate 203,738,751 of NC_052152.1, read as the reverse complement.
ACTCCACACAGACAGTGACCCAGTGGGGAATCGCACCTGGGACCCTGGCACTGTGAAGCCACAGTGCTATCCACTTGTGCTGCCCATAAAATCTTGGTGTTTAGAAAAATGAGAGGGGTTCTTATAGAAACATATAAAATCCTGAGGGGACTGGACAGACTAGATGCCGGAAGAATGTTCCTGACGTTGGGGGCGTCCAGAACTAGGGCTCACAGCTGAAGAATAAGGAGTAAGCCATTCAGGACTGAGCTGAGGAAGAACATCTCTCAGAGTTGTGAACTTGTGGAATTCTCAACCACAAAACTGTTGGGGCATGTTCGCTGGATATGTTCAAGAGGGAGTTAGATGTGGCCCTTGCGGCTAAAGGGGTACTGAGAGAAAGCGGGAGTGGGATACTGAATTTGGATGATCAGCCATGGTCATATTGAATGGTGGTGCAAGCTCGGAGGGCCGAATGGCCTGCTCCTGCACCCATTTCCGATGTTTCTAAGAACATGAAACCTGTGCCCTCAGGTTCTCAATCCTTTCACCAATAAAAGGCCCTTCATGACTAGCTTTCTCAGATCTTTTCTCCAAGATGAACAACCCCAACTTCTCCAATCTACGTTACCCAAGTAAGTTAATGTCCTATCATTGCTATTTCAACTTGTGGTTTGTCAATAATGCATTATACAGCATTCATTTTCCCCTGTTCTGTCAATAATGCATTATACAGTATTCATTTCCTATGTTCACTTGGCCAAAGTAGGCTTACATTAACATTGACATGAAGTTACTGTGAAAATCCCCTAGTTGCGCCAGTGAGACACCTGTTCGGGTACACTGAGGGAGAATTCAGAATGTCCAATTCACCTAACGAGCACGTCTTTTGGGACTTGTGGGAGGAAACCCAAGCAAACATGGGGGCAACGTGCAGACTCCGCACAGACAGTGACCCAAGCTGGGATTTGAACCCAGGTCACGGGCACCGTTGAAGCGACAGCTAATTACTACCGTTTGTTCACTCACCTGCAGAGACTGCCTCCTGCATTGATGGTTCCATTGTTGTAGCAACCTTGAGCCCTGCCAGGAACATGTCCAATCAATACTCTTTCTGGGTGCTCTTAACCCAATCAAAGATTTATTAAAACTTGGACTGTGAAAATTTAAGGTTTATTTTCCTCTTAGAAAATGTGGCTTTGGAGGTTTCCAGTTTCAAGGAGGCTAGCAGTGGTGAACCACAATAGTAACAGCTGCACACGAGCAATGAAGTTGGTCAATGGATTAGAAGCCAGGTGCACAAAGAAACATCTGTGCCAGCTTTACCATTGGCATGACTGGATCAAAGTCACAAGTCCAATCACCATTTTCTCGAGAGCATTTGAAGATGAAGAATGAATACCAGCCTTGCCACTACATCTGATATTTTTTTTAAACTTGAATTTTGTGAGCTGCACCAACTCAGGATTGCATTTGCAATGAGGACAACTCTTGAGAATTCCTTATCAGAAGTTCTCCCTCGGAATGTCTATGGGACAGGAGTGAGGATATTTGTTGGGTGTTGGCGTTTAAGAGCGACATAGTAAAGTTCATCCCTGATGAGAATTGTGGATGATTTTTTTTGCTAAGGTTTGACCAGTTTTAGAATCCTGATTGTATCTTTAGGAATGGAGTAACATTTTTTAACAAAGTCAATGCGGAGAGTGGACAAGGTAAGCCCTTCATCCATCACATTACTTGCTCCAAAAACCAATTCAAATTGAATCCCAATTCATGGTCTCCACAAGAGAGAGACATACAAGATCCAAGCTGATGCGCACCTCTTGGCCGAGAAGCGATCTTCAGAATCCTGATACTTCCCATTGCTCTATATGCATTCTCCAAGATGTGGTTTTTTAAATGACCACACTTTTGGACAGCATGGTAGCACAGTGGTTAGCACTTGCTTCACAGCACCAGGGGCCCAGGATCGATTCCTGGCTTGCGTCACTGTCTGCAGGTTCTCTGTGTGAGTTTCCTCTGGGTGCTCCAGTTTCCTCCCACAAGTCCCAAAAAACGTGCTGTTAGGTGAATTGGACATTCTGAATTCTCAGTGTACCTGAACAGGTGCTGGAATGTGGTGACTCAGGACTTTTCACAGTAGCTTCATTGCAGTGCCAATATAAGCCTACTTGTGACAATAAAGATTATTGCACTATTGTGTCTCAGAATCAGGTCTATTATGTTCTTAATCTGCATCCGCATTGCACTTTTAATTTAACATACTTGTCTGGGCTATTGTATTGTAGCTTCCAGAACTTTCTACTGGACAGTGGTTTTGAATTCCAACAATATAAGTAATGGTTTGAAAAAGTACTGAGGATTTGAAACGAAAGTAGTCACCAGAAGGTCACCAAAATGAGTTAGTAGGGCAATGGAAAGGATTGATAATAGAGTTATGCTTGTTTAAATTTTTTTTTTAGTTCAATGTGGAGTGCTAAAGACTAGATAGACCCTTATAAATATTGAGGATTGCATTGATGCAATGTCCTGTAGCCGATGACAGGTTAAACTCATTCTTTATTTAATGCGGACAAATTCTATTTTGGCAGTGCTATGGAATCACTGCTTTTCATTAGAGGGGAGTTATTTGTCTACTTTTTTATTTTGGCTGGCAATTACATTATTTTCATTGTGTTTCAAAATGAATTCACATGCAATCCTGTGTTCCTCAGTTGCGAGCCTTGTATTTGTGAAGCTGAATCATAAGCCCAGTCTTTTTCTTCATTCAAAACCCGATAGTCAGATGGTTTTGTGGTGGAACCCATTTGGTTCTGGGAACGTGTTAACCCGGGCGAAACTGAAATAAACACAATGCTGCAAATACTCAGCTGGTCTGGCAGCAGTGGTACAGAGGGGAGTGAAGGGGCCGGATTCCCAATTCACAGTGCGGCTGGAAATGGAGCAGACAGTCAGCCACCAGTCTCAGATTTTATGGTATTGTGGGCAGCAACTGGAATGTGTTTAAAGAACAATTTAAACTGTTTCTTACTGCAGTAAATTTAGAAGATCAATCAGATTTGTGTATGGCAGCAATGCTCCTAACAGCGGCAGGGCCCAAAGCAATTGCTGTGTTTAATACATTTAAATTTGCAAACGATGAAGATAGTAAAAATTTTAATGGAGTAATTTGAAGATTTGATGCCCATTGCCGCCCTTTTTCCAAGAAGGCAGGAAACCTCCTAAAAAAGGCGGGAAGGTTCCTGCAGCTCCCCGCACCCCAACAAATAGGTTAAAGGTCAGGACAAAGTATTTCTGTGTAAAAGTTATGGTCAAAGGCACAAATTAAGGGAGTGTCCACCGTTTGGCAAGTTTTGTTCCAGATACAAAGGAAAAAATCTCTTTGCTCAGAATTGTCACTCTAAGTTCAATCCCAGATCAATCAGCACAATGGAAGAGACAGTCTCCAGTGATGAAACATCAGTTTTGTTGGAGTAATAACAGAGCAGAATCATTTTTTGGAGACATCAAAAAATTCTCCAGCACTTAAAAAAATGCAAACTGATACTCCACTTAAAATAAATGAGGTTGGTGAGGACAAATGGCTACCACTTGAAGTGAATGGTACAGTGGTCCAATTGAAGTTTGATACTGGTGCAAAAGCCAATTTAATCAGCATGACTGATTTAAAATCCAAAAATTCAGCTGATTAGAAGAAATCACAAAATATCTCTGAGAGATTATAATGGTTCAAGCATTATGTTATGGTGTTTGTGACCGGAGTGTGCTGGTGAAGAACACAGTTTATTCCGTCCTATTCTGTATTGGATCTGAGGGCTTGGATTCATTATTTGGTGATCAGTGCTGTGTAGAATTAGGTCTCATGCAGTTGGTATATAGCATCCAAAACGGATTGCATCAACATTCTCAACGATTCCGAGAACGTTTTCAGCAACCTCGGCGATGTGTTCACAGGTTTTGGTACACTACAATTCACCTACAAGATACAACTGAAAGAGGATGCAAAATCTATGATACAGGCACCAGGAAGAGTACCTGCACCTCCTCGGGATCGCCTCAAAAAGGAGCTAGACAGAATGTCAAAATGAAACGTAATCAGAAAGATAGAAGAATCTACTGACTGGGTAAACTCCATGGTTTGTGTAAAGAAAAAGTATGCCGATATTCGCATATGCATGGATCCTAAAGTTCTTAATGAGAATATCAAACGAGAACAGGGGCAGTTAGGAAGGGGAAGTTTGGAAAGGGGTATTATATAGTCGGTTAAATTTTCCAGTAGTGTAATTATAAAACTACATAATAAAGTACCTCGGTGAAGGAAGGTGCAGTGGAGAACAGTAAGCGTGCTTTGCAGGAGTTCGCCAGCCACTGTGATCCAAGCATGTTTCACCTGAGTTCTACTCATTGTGTTTGGCAGTTGTCTCTGTGAGTAAGCTTCCTCTGGGTCGGAACACCTCCAGGATACATTCAACTCTGAATACTTCCATTATTACAACTTTTGATGGAACACAACTGTGCAGCATGTACACTACCCCCAAACACAGACCTTGCAGTCGCTGCCCTGTCTTCACACTTTTGCCTTATTAAAGATGGAAATACGCAGGCCGGGTGCAAGCAGCAACATGCCCATTATTTTCATTCTTTAATGCTCAACACAAACACAAAAGTTTCACCCAAGTGAACGACAAAGTGTGCTTAATGACATGGTGGCCTGGCCAATCCTAAGGGGTGCTTCCCCCTACGGTTGGAATGAAGTGGAAGCAGCCTGCTTATTGACCCTCTATCCAGCCCACAGCTCACTCCCACCACCCAAAATAGTATAAATCTGGCAAGGGCCACTGTGCCCAGGGCCACAAGAAACTTCAGAGAGTCGTGAACACAGCCCAGTCCATCACCCGAACCTGCCTTCCATCCATTGTCTCCATCTACACCTCCTGCTACCTGGGGAAAGTGGGCAGCATAATCAAAGACCCTTCCCACCCCACTTACTCACTCTTCCAGCTTCTTCCATCGGGCAGGAGATACAAAAGTCTGAGAACATGCACGAACAGATTGAAAATCAGCTTCTTTCCTGCTGTTACCAGACTCCTAAACGACCCTCTTGTGGACTGACCTGATTAACACTACACCCCTGTATGCTTCACCCGATGCAGGTGTTTATGTAGTTGCATTGTGTACCTTATGTTGCCCTATTATGCATTTTCTCTTATTTTTATGTACTTAATGATCTGTTGAGCTGCTCGCAGAAAAATACTTTTGACTGTACCTTGGTACACGTGACAATAAACAAAATCCAAATCTGAATCTTATTTCCAGTTCACTCTGCAGCTTTGACAGAGTCATCCAGACTCAAAATGTTAGCTCCCTTCTCTCTCCACAGATGCTGCCAGATCTGCTGCGATTTTCTGTTTTTGTTACTGTTGCTGCTGGTGGTGCTTGTCTTTGGTGTGGTGGTGCTTGTCTTTGGTATGGTGGTGCAGGCAGAGGCACCTCCGCAGGTTGTTGCAACACTGTCAATGCAGAGGCAATCTCCCTCACAGGGCCTCACTGTATAAATGGTTTCCCCAGTCAGAGAGGTCAAGGAGGCTGAGAATAGTCCCATCTGTGATGTGGCCCTTTTATCAACAATGCCTGCCTCTAGCCCTTTCATGATTAACTTGATTGTTTGTGGGAATCACCAGCTGGGACACTATTGTCATCCACTCCAAGCACCATTAGCACCACTGACTGGTAAATGTTAAAGAAAATGGCATGCATTCTGCCAATCAATGTGCAACTTCTGCATCCACTGAATAATGCCATATCTGATTCTCTACGAGGTTGATCTCGCAATGGAGGAGGTCAAACATTCAAAACATAACAGATCGGTTAGCCTGACTTTGGTCGTTGGTAAGATTTGAGTGTCTGTTATTAAACGTGAGATCGCGAAGTACTTGGAAGTGCATGGTAAAATAGGACTGAGTCAGCACGGCTTTGTCAAAGGGAGGTCGTGTCTGACAAATCTGTTAGACTTATTTGAGGAGGTAACAAGGAAGTTAGACAAAGGAGAACTAGTGGACGTGATTAATTTAGGTTTCCAGAAGGTCTTTGCCAAGGTGCTGCATAGGAGACTGTTAAATAAGTTAAAAGCCCATGGTGTTAAGGGTAAGATCCTGGCATGGATAGAGGATTGACTGACTGGCAGAAGGCAGAGAGTGGGGATAAAGGGGTCTTTTTCAGGATGGCAGCCGGTGACTAGTGGCGTGCCTCAGGGGTCTGCTGGGACCACAATTATTCACAATATACATTAATGATCTGGAAGAAGGAACTGAAGGCACGGTTGCTAGGTTTGCAGGTGACACAAAGATCTGTAGAGGGACAGGTAGTATTGAGGAAGCAAGGGGGCTGCAGAAGGACTTGGACAAGCTAGGAGAGTGGGTAATGAAGTGGCAAATTAAATACAATGTGGAAAAGTGTGAGGTTATGCACTTTGGAAGGAGAAATTTAGGCATAGACTATTTTCTAAATGGGGAAATGCTTAGCAAATCAGAAGCACAAAGGGACTTGGGAGTACTTGTTCACGATTCTGTTAAGGTTAATGTGCAGGTTCAGTTGGCAGTTAAGAAGGCAAATGCAATGTTAGCATTCATGTCAAAGAGGGCTAGAATACAAGACCAGGGATGTACTTCTGAGGCTGTATAAGACTCTGGGCAGACCCCATTTGGAATATTGTGAGCAGTTTTAGGCCTCGTATCTAAGGAAGGATGTGCTGGCCTTGGAAAAGGTCCAGAGGAGGTTCACAAGAATGATCCCTGGAATGAAGACCTTGTCATATGAGGATGTTTGAGGACTCTGGGTCTGTACTCATTGGAGTTTAGAAGGATGAGGGGGGGATCTTATTGAAACTTACAGGATATTGCGAGGCCTGGATAGAGTGGACATGGAGAGGATGTTTCCACTTGTAGGAAAACTAGAACCAGAGGACACCATCTCAGACTAAAGGGATGATCCTTTAAAATAGAGATGAGGAGGAATTTCTTCAGCCAGAGGGTGATGAATCTGTGGAACTCTTTGCCGCAGAAGGCTGTGGAGCCGAGGCCAAATCACTGAGTGTCTTTAAGACAGAGATAGATCGGTTCTTGATTAAGAAGGGGATCAGGGGTTATGGGGAGAAGGCAGGAGAATGGGAATGAGAAAAATAGCAGCCATGATTGAATGGTGGAGCAGACTCGATGGGCTGAGTGGCCCAATTCTGCTCCTATGTCTTACAGTCTTACAGATCAGATGTGATGAATGGACTCCTCCATATTTAGCCCATGATGCTGTACTGTCTCAGGGAACTCTGGGTGTGGGCACACAACTCCCATCGTGTCATTCCTGAGGCTGAGCATAGCTTTCTTTAACTTCCATTCTCTCTGAGGGAGCCACCCCCAGCTGCCTCTGCCTTCATTATCTCCTCCTGTTTACTGATTCACCCAGTGGCACCACTTGTTCTAAGCGGGATTGAGGTGAGTGTGAGGTGAGTACACTATAGAGGGTGCACTTGAATATGTGACAGCGCAGGACCTGCTGCTTCATCCTCCAACCCTAATGACATTGCAACTGCTTCCCATCCACAACTGACCCTGTGGTGCACTCTGAGAGTAGATGCTTCTGCAGAGCTGAATCAGAATATTCTAGTCGCTGTATTGGCTTGGCATCAAATGTGTACTCCATCCCCATCCCAAAGATTTTGAGATGATTTCATCCTGTTTTTGGTGGAACCCTATCTCTCCATCGCCCACTCCTTAATGTGATGCCATCCTAAACATTTTGAGGACCGTTTCCTCCATAAAATTAATAGCAGGCTGGGTCACTCCACCATCTCAGCAAGTCCTCTGCCATTCTGTTCTTTGTTCTACTTCAGAGACAGAGAGATAGTGTAGGCAGAGATTGTTCAGACAATGCTGCCCTCCCTCACTACCAGTGGAAACATCAAACTGTTAATGTTCAGTCTTGCTTCCGCCACAGCAGTGCAAGGGTTATGAGCTTTGATAGTGGCTCATTAATCCTCCTGGACACACATTTCTTCTGTGCTCAGACCTAGAGGCCTTTCAGCTGGGTGTTTAGGCTGACAGGCCTAAGAGGGTCATTTGAACACTTGTGGCAGAGAATCCGCATCCTCCTGAAGACACTGTGGCTTCTCACAGCACGCACAACCTGCAGGCCTGCTGACTTCAGCAGTTAATTGGCTTTTCTCTGCTGCACTCAGGAAGCAGAAAATGTCTCTCCGCTTCCACCCCGGCAGAAGCAGCTGTGAAATGTTGGGCTTCTCTTGCACAGCTGCTAATTTGGCGCTGTCCCACTGCTCTACTCCCTCTTTCCAGTTGAGTATCAAACAGCCATGAGCAACTCAAACTTCCCCATCATGCCTGTTACCTTTAATTGGATGGCCATCTTGGCCATCAATAGCCTGATGTGCATCTAATTGGTTTGGGCCCTGGAGCTAGAAGTGCTTCTGATGCTAGGGTCCCAACCCCAGAATGGAAATCCTGCTCAACAATTCAAATTGAACCCAGGTATATTGTGCAGTGTTCACTAGAGTGCAAAAAAGGTTCAGATTTATACAGTTTTCTGTTTCCAAACTTTGTTGCTTTAAAGAAGGGGAGATTTACAGTATTCAACACCAAACAGTAACTTGTATTTACAAAGCCTTTCACAAGGTCCCACATGGGAAACTTATAAAGAAGGCAAATGCACCTGGGATACAGGGTAATTTGATAAGGTGGATTCACAGCTGGCTGAGTTGTAGGGGACAGAGGGTGATGACAGGCGGCTGCTTTAGTGACTGGAAGCCAGTGTTCAGTGTGTACCACAGGGATCTGTGCTGGGTACCATATTGTTTGTCATGTATATAAATGACATAGATGACTATGTTTTGGGGTAGTATCAGTCAGTTTGTGGATGACACAAAGATTGGCCGGGTGGGTAACAGTGAGATTGAGTGTCTTGGATCACAGGAAGATACAGGCGGGATGGTCAAATGGGCAGAAAAGTGACAGGTGGAATTTAATCCTGAAAAGTGTGAGGTGATACACTTTGGAAGGAGTAATGTGACAAGGAAATATTCAATGAATGGCCTGACACTGGGAAGTTCCGAGGAACGACCTTGGTGTGTTTGTCCATTGATCTCTGAAGGTAGAAGGACAGGTTAATAGGGTGGTGAAAAAGGCGAAGTGAGTGACAAAGGAACTGTGCAGCGCAAGCTTGTGTCTCCAAACCAACCTGTTGGACTTTAACCTGGTGTTTTAAGACTTCTTACCCTGCCCACCCTAGTCCAACGTCGGCATCTCCACATCATGGCTTTATCAATTGAGGCATAGATTACAAAAGCAGGGAGGTCATGTTGGAGTTGTATCGAACTTTGGTGAGGCCACAGCTGGATATCTATCTGTGTGTATTTTGCATTTTCTCCTTGTGTCTGCATGGGTTTCCTCCGGGTGCTCCGGTTTCCTCACACAGTCCAAAGATGTGCAGGTTAGCTGGATTGACCATGATAAATTGCTCCTGTGTGTCAAAAAGATTAGGTGGGGTTACAGGGATAGGGTGGAGCTGTGGGCTTAAATAGGGTGCTCTTTCCAAAGGCCAGTGCTGACTCGATGGGCTGAATGACCTCCTTCTGCATTGTAAATTATATGGTTCTGGAAAATTACATCTAATTAGGATATAATATTGACCACAGCAAGATATTGAATGACTGTGCAATTAAACCTACAGCACGCACCCTTCAAGATTTTTTTTAACCATTCACAGGATGCAAGCACCAGAGGCAAGTCCAGGATTTATTACTAATCCCTAATTCCCCCTTGGATTGGTGGTGGTGAGCCGCCTGCTTAAAGCACTGCAATCCAGGTTGAAGGGATGTTCCAGGATTTGGACCCAGCCCTGAAGAGATGGTGAAATATTCCTCAGTCAGGACTGTTTTTGTTCTTCTTCAATGGCCCACAGCAACTTGCGAAAGCCGGGAAGGCTGTAATCAAACCTGTTGCCAAAGTGGATTCTGCCGTCTCAATCAATGGTCAATCAATCCTCTGATTGTTGCCATACCAACCACGGTTTAATATTCTGCCATTCTTTTAACACTGAAGAATAATTCAAAGAAAATAAAATGCTGACAGGTTTAAAAAAAAAATGAAGTGAGGTACAATTCACATATTGTCGCTCATCCTAATCAGAACAGTGGCAGGAATTGAAAGGTCAAAGAGTAGAAGGAAAGACAAAGACACAGATCGGCTAATCGGGTCTGAAGAGGGCGATGGCTCTTGCAGTTTTGTGATATGGAATATGGAGCGTAAGGTTTCATTTTCAACTCCCGACTGTGTCGACCAGCTGAAGCCTTCGTGTTTCTTTGCAGAAAGAAAGGAAATATCAGACAGTGACCTGTTGCTGCAGCAGTATCTCCAGTTTTGCTCTGATTGGCTGGAGAGTTAGGGTTGCCAACCCTCCAGGACTGCCCTGGAGACTCAGGGAATTGGTGGGCAATGTCCAGGACGCCGTTGGTGAAGCAACGTCCCAGAGAGAAACATTCGCCTTTTCATTTGCTTCTGACCACTCCTGTTTATTCATTGCAAACGGATTTGGGGGCGTGGAGATAAGCGGACCGTTTGAATTGTCCCATTGGATGATTTTTAAGAGTCTGTTTGTTCAACAATTGGCCAGAAGGTGGGCCATCATGAAGATGGACATGGTGGGTGACCAATGGCGCAAGTGTGAGGATGGGCAAGTTGGAAGGAAATCATGTGATGAGATCTCCAGAAATTCATCCAACCAGAGTTGGCAGAGTTGTGTGTCGGTAGAATAAACCGAGGGGGAGCATTGAATAAACTCGGTTTGTTCTCACTGGAACGACGGAGGGGTGACCTGATAGAGGTCTACAGAATTGTGAGGGGCATAGACAGAGTGGATAGTCAGAGGCTTTTTCCCAGGGTAGAGGGGCCAATTACTAGGGGGCATAGGTTTAAGGTGCGAGGGGCAAGGTTTAGAGGAGATGCATGAGGCAAGTTTTTTTACACAGAGGGTAGTGGATGCCTGTAACTCGCTGCCGGGGGAAGCAGGGACGATAGTGACGTTTAAGGGACATCTTGACAAATACATGAATAGGATGGGAGTAGAAGAATATGGACCCAGGAAGTGTAGAAGATTCTAGTTTAAACGGGCAGCATGGTCGGCACAGGTTTGGAGGGCCGAAGGGCCTGTTCCTGTGCTGTATTATTCTTTGATCTTTGTTCTAGATGCCGAGTGTCAGATCATACATCTTTCCTGCTGGGATATATATGATATCTGGGAGTGGAAGTTGACGGGAGGGGCGGGGGTGGGGGGGGGGGGGGGGGGGGGGGGGGGGGGGGCAGTGAAGCAATTCTTGATTCATTTAAACTAGAAATAAATAAAATATGAAGAAGGTCTCAAAGTTGCCGAGGACATGACGGTGGCCTCTGTCAAACTCCTCGAACCCTCACCTGGCAGCGAGTGTTTGGGGAAGGACAGGGTTGAGAGTTCTTGAATGGCAACGATAACATTAATTCATAGGTAAGGTGGTTGGCACGGTGTGTCCCAGGAGAGAAGGGAACAAATTTGAAGTACGGGTTTTTTTTTTACAAAATATGCGACATAGATATGTAATATTCTCAAGTGTGATTAAGGTCGACAACAATATTCGTACATATCAGTAAGATGGGAGCAATGAATTATCGATCTGTTACTTGACACAAATCCCAGAGCGTCCTGCTGCAGTAATTGGCCAACACTCTTGCTCACAGAGTGTGGTGTTCTTTGTAGCAACTTCCACGGCAAACTAGCAGGGTTCTGCAGTGATGCAAGATCAGATGCCTAAATGTTTAACAGATGTCCCCTCTTCCTCTGGGATAGTTGAGCTGAAAGTAGCAATGGCTCCCGGTTGTTTCTCTTTAAGTTATGTGCAGAGCTCCTCGATTGACTTCTTGTGGTCTCCCCATTACTCACAGCCTGCTGGGAACCACCAGTTTGCAGTCTGTAAAATAAAAGGAGAAATGACAAGGGTGATATGTCTAATCTGCCAACTGCTCGCTAACACATTGGGATGGTTGGAAACTTTGAGAGTGCCATTAAATATATTAATCGAAGCAGCATCATCAACAATATATTCTCAGAATTCTTGATCAAATTATAGTTCAGGGATGGACCACACTGCTTTCTCCTAGGTTGAACCTGTTTTTCTTGCACTACTTTTGCAATCTAATACAATTAATATTCCAGATTTTATATTTTCAGTGCGCTAACTGTGCGCATCTCATTACTACCACCTCTCAGATTCCTCTTTTCCATGTTTAATTTTTCCGCGCTCTCGCATGGTAGCACAGTGTTTAGCACAGCTGATTCACAGCGTCAGGGTCCCGGGTTCGATTCCCGGCTTGGGTCACTGTTTGTGCAGAGTCTGCACGTCCTTCCCGTGTCTGCGTGGGTTTCCTCCGGTTGCTCCGGTTTCCTCCCACAAGTCCCGAAAGACGTGCTGTTAGGTCAATTGGACATTCTGAATTCTCCCTCCGTGTACCCGAACAGGCGCCGGAATGTGGCGATTAGGAGATTTTCACAGTAACTTCATTGCAGTGTTAATGTAAGCCTACTTGTGACACTAATAACGATTATTATTAAAACCCATAGCCCTGATGGTGGAGATCAGCCTTGTGACGCTGCTGTACACTGTCCCCAGCACTTGACTATCTCCCTGGTGCTCCAATGGAATGCTCAAGATGCAGACTGGCCTTGGAAATGTACAACTGAGTCACAACCTTGCCTCACTTGTTCTCCGCTGTGTTGACAATGGATTTGACATTCTATTAACTTTGCAGATTTGTGCTCCATGTTGGATGGAATTTCAAATGTCAAATTTATTAATTGCCGAGACCTCTTTCAGTTTCATCTTCAGTAATTTCAATACCATCCTGGAATCTAGCAGGCCTCCACTGTTTCTTCTCTTGTCCTGTGCTTCACATTTGGCTACATTGAGCTTCATTGGCCATTATCTGGACCATCTACACGAGGCTTTCGCACAGTACAGTGACAGACTATTCTTTATTATTTAAGGACAACCAGCTTCTCCCAACAGCAGCCTCACCATTCCAGCAGTGGGTTAATGTTGCTGCAGTTCATGGAGACTGTTTGAATAGACTTCTTGCTGTCACATAGACTGTTTGCTCTAAACTCTGCATCACTCCATCACTATCTCGGTGGTGTCAGTATTCATGCTGCAGTTTTATTTCTAAAGGTCTATAGGGACAGGAATGTTAGGGAGGGGACGAGGGATTGGCAGGGGGATGGGTATATGGGTGGTGCAAAGGGACAGCTCCCAGGACACAACCTTAAATTGCTAGTTCCTTACAGAAAACGCACAAGTTACTCAATGAGGATGATTATAAAACAATCGTCAGAGCAAACAGCAAAATGAAGAAGAGAAATCAAATCGAATACCTTCTATTCTAATGTTCCCTCTGTGGCTACTCTGTGATTGCTTTCCTGCTAACAGAGAAGGGAAATATATTAATATTAATGATTTGAATGTTCCTATGACAGTGTCATCTCAGTTCTTCAAATTCTTCAGTATTTCAACAGTAACAACTTACATTTATACAACATTTCTCATTGGACAATACGGGACATTGAACCACATTTGGTGATATTATGGCGATGGTCCATAATTTTGTCAGGTGTAGGTTTTAAGAAGCACCTTAAATGGGGAGAGGGATTTGGTGAGGCGAGAAGTTTAGAGAGAGGATTCTAGAGCTAAATGCCGAGGGAGCTGAACACCCGTCTGTGGGGTGAATAAAGGTGGGATACCCAAGAGGCTAAACCGTTCTCAGAGGGTTGCAGGAGCTTACAGAGATAAAGAGGGATGAGGCCACGGAGAAATTTGAAAACAAGCGTAAAAATGTAATATGTGAGAATCTCCATGACAGGAGCCAGTGAGAACCAAAATGTTAGGTGAGTGGGAATTGCTGTGAATTAGGCTGGATTTGAGTTGTAGCTGAGTTGAGCTATGAGGAGGGTAGAATATAATGGGCTTGTCAGGAGGGGAGCAAGGTTTGAGCAGCAGATGGTGCGAGGTCGCGACAGAAAGGGGAGATGTTACGGAGATGGAGATAGGCAGTCTTGGCGATAGAGACTATCTGAAGCTCGTGGCTGAGTAAGGTGTTGAGCTTGCAACAATCTGCTTTTAGCAGAGACAGTGAGTGACCAGTGATCACAGAGCTGTGAAAGACTGAATTTGGATTCATAGTGTGCTGAATGACGTATCCGATTAACAATTCAAATTTAAAAGTCGTGATGAATGTAAGGAAACATTCTGACATTTTCTTCAACTAAAATTTTGCAGATGTTATTTCAACTCTTTCCCCCAATCAATTTTGATTTGAATGTTTGATGTTAACCATTTCTTAGTTAGAAATGTCAATTAGTGCCTTCCTCTAAACACATGTTTTATGCTCCATCGCTTGGCTGATAAGACAAATGGTGCAGATATTTCGAAAGGTCTGGAACGTGCCTTGACCATCGATATGCCAACTCATGTGTCAATATTACTACACAAACAAGCAAGATGACAGAATCACAGCTGAAAACAGCAAAGGAGGAGATCATTCAACACACTGTGCTTCCAATGAGTCTTTGAACGAGCTGTTCAATTAGTTCCATTCCCATGGGATAACGAACGCCAATTCTTCAGTTAGTGATATTGGTTATGGGGTGACCATGAGACAGGTGTAGGGAATTTCACCGTTCTTTCACCAAAGTTATGGAACTTGTAATGGGACTTAATGTGACACATGGGGCGCGATTCAATGGAAAAATATCTATGGGCGTGATTCTCCGGCCTTGACGAGAACCGCACCACGCGCCAAACAGTTTGTGATACAACCGGCCCACTCCCATAGGGGAAACCGGGATCTCGCCGTAGCTTGGCGAGAAACCAATTATTACCACCAAGCCCCATTGCTGTACAATTAACCGGAGCCACGCTGCTCGGGGCCCATAGGGTTCCGGGGTTCACCTTGGGACGGAGGGGTAGCTGGTTCGAGCCCTGGCTGCCCCTGCATCACCTGGCGGCTCCCCATGGCTTGCACCATGGAGTCAACCTCCTCATCGATGCTCCTCAGTGACTGCGACATGCTCTGCAGCGCCCTGGCAATGCCCACATGTGACTGCGACATGCTCTGCAGCACCCTGGCAATGCCCACGTGACTGGGACATGCTCTGCAGCACCCTGGCCATGATCTGAGAGCGGGGCGTCTCCCGAAGAAACTCATTAAGGTCTGCCTGGTACTGGGTAACATCCCCCAGCAAGTTGGACATTATGTCAAGACCCTCAGCCATGGCCGTCACTGACTGCTCAACACCTTGGACACCTTCACTCATGGTGCCAACGTCGAGCACCAGGCTCTCCACTGCGGTCACCGCCCTAGCAGTGTTGGTGCCATGCATTGCCAGCGACGTGTCCTGAGCCCATAGTCTCTGGGATTCCTCCAATCAGCTATGGACCTGCTGGAGTGTCGATGACATCGCCTTCTGAATGTCCCGGCCACTCCCTATCGTCTCCATCACTCCGGGTAACCCTGTACCAGATGCTCAGCATCAGACTGGGTCCTGGGATCCAGCAGTGCCACTCTGCCCTGTCCCTGACCACCTGGGGGTCTCTAATGGCCAAGTGCCATTATGACTGGTCCACGTTAGTGGAAAACAATGCTGAACAGCGCCCTGCTGAGATCTCCCAGGTGTGGCCGTTAGGATTGGGCACCTGGACAATCTCCCCAACGCATATTAAATTAGCCTAAGTCAGTGCGAGATCCAGATCGCAACGTCTCACGAGATTTCGTTAAATGCCGCAAGGCGTTTTGAGCATTGCAAATCTCGGGAGAGGCCTCTGAGTCCGCCGTGACGAGGCTGCTCAATTCCCTACAGGAAGCTGGGAGTGTGGGCATATCTCATCTTTTTTCTGTAAGACAATTAGGTAATCTTTGAACAGCCTATTCAACCCGATACACACTGAAAATATTAGGAATGCCAGAAATATGAAACAAAATCATAAAATGTTGGAAATCCTCTGCACGTCCATCTCCCTTTCTTCCTTTAACCACAATTTTTAAAATACTTTGACCATCTTATCTAATATCTCCTTAAGTTGCTCAGTGTCAAATATTGCTTTGTGAAAAGCCTGAGAACACAAGGACTAAGAGCAGGTGGAGGCCATTCAGTCCCTCGAGCCTCCTCCGCCATTCAATACGATCATGGCTGATCTCATCCCGGCCTCACCAGTGACCCTTCCTCCTGCCACTAAATTCAAAACCTATCCAACTCCTCCTCAAATTTGTCCAGTGTTCCAGCGTCCACTGCACAATGGGACAGAGAATCCACCCCTTCAGTGAAGAAATTCCTCCTCATTTCTGTTTTAAATCTGCCCCCCCCCCCCCAGTTGCAATGTTAAATTGTGTTACAGGTGGGGTAGAGATACAAG
This sequence comes from Scyliorhinus canicula, assembly GCF_902713615.1. Taxonomy (NCBI): domain Eukaryota; kingdom Metazoa; phylum Chordata; class Chondrichthyes; order Carcharhiniformes; family Scyliorhinidae; genus Scyliorhinus; species Scyliorhinus canicula. The sequence goes on along the minus strand of NC_052152.1, from coordinate 203,722,277 downwards.
TTGTGGCTGTTGTTGAAAGGAGCATCTTCTCCATCCGGGTCAGTAGCTGTGGGACGGGTCCTGGACATTTCTGTTGGAAACTCGCCAGGTTGCCTCAGTTTGGAAGGACTCTGGGCGGATGGTTGTGGGTTTAAGCTTCGCCGCATTCATTTTTAATTTCATTCATGGGATGTGAGTATTTATAATCCACCTCCAGAATAGAAGAACAAGGCTGTTCCTTTCCAGTGTCCTGTGGCCAGTACCTGGCTCACCCAATGTCCCTCAAACAGATCACTCATTTGTTTTTGATCACACTACTCTTTGTTGGATACTGCGGTGTGTAAATTGGCTGCTGCATTTCCTAAATTACAAACCAATTCTGCCCTGGACGACTCAGAAGGTTAACTCTGTTTATCTCTCACAGACCCTGCCAGACCTGATGACATTATCCATAATTTCACATTTGCAACATCTGCAGTCATTTGCTTTTACATTGAAAGATATATATATGTATATATAAAATCTGAATATGTTACCGCAGGAAGTAGGTAAGGCCAAAACGTGTGGGGCTGAACTCTCGAATAACGGTGCTCTGATTCCTGGAGAAAGTCCAGAGTGATTCTCTGTTTTGAAGGGGGCTAGCAGGACCCCCCCCCCCCCCCCCCCCCCCCCCGGGAGTAGCTCACGCAGCTCCGGCAGCCAATACGGGGCCCTGCACTTCCGTTTGTGGGTCCACGCAACATGGCGGACCCACACAGCGGGCCCGCCCCGACAGTATGCCCCCCCCCAGATCGCGCCCGCCTGCCTATCGGTTGCCCCCCGATTGTGAGCCTGGCCGTCCTGGAGGCCCGTCCCCCCCCCCCGCCCCCCCTCCCCCGCTCCCCAGCAGGGCGGCCACGGACTGTGTCTGCAGCCACCACTCCGAGTGCCGGCCGGGTGGAACCATGAGTGAACCACGCCGGCGGGAACTCGGCCAGTGTGTCGCCGGAGAATCGCCACGGGGGCCTCTTTCAATGGCCCCCGACCGGCGCCGCGTCGACCGGATGCGCGATTGGCGCCAATTCTCCCCGGAGAATCACGGGAAGGCGGCGAGCCCGATCGCGGATCTGACGCCCATTCTCCGCCCCCACGCCCAAGCGCGATTGCGGCGCGGAGCTCGGAGAATCCCGGCCATGATTTCAGGATCAGTTAGATATAACACGTAGGGCAAAGGAAATCCAAGGAAATGGTGGGGCGGGGGGGGGGGGGGGGGGGGGGGATACGGCTATTGAGTTGGATGATCAGCCATGATCATAATGAATGGCGGTGCAGTTTTGAAGGGCCGAATGGCCTCCTGCTCCTATTTCTATGTTTCTATATGTGGGTGGGTGATTGGATTATTGGGTTCGGGGATGAAGATGGATTAGATCAGATGGTAGATTCATGCTGTGATTCAGACAATAACACATGTTTAAAATGAATCAAAACCAGATTCCGTGTTCACCTCATTACAACACGGGGCTGGAGACTGGATTCATCTCTTAATGAGATTTGTGTGTGACAGTAAATTGCCGTAAAATGAAACATAAAAAAACCAGGTTCAGAGTTCAAATAATTCTATGACAGTAATGGTATTCTCACTGACACCTGTAAATGATAGATTGGAATCAGGGAGACAAGGTCAGGAAGAAAACTAGTTGATAGATTCAAGATAAACCAGCTAAACACGAACAGTATCAATCCTGAACACTGTTATCAGAGTCTAAGCATAGAATTTACAGTGCAGAAGGAGGCCATTTGGCCCATCGAGTCTGCACCTGCCCTTGGAAAGAGCACTCTACTTAAGCCCACACCTCTACCCCATCGCCATAACACCAGCTAACGTTTTTGGACACTAAGAGGCAATTTAACACCTAACTTGCTCATGTTTGGACTGCGGGAGGAAACCGGAGCACCCGGAGGAAACCCACGCAGACACGGGGAGAACGTGCAGACTCCGCACAGACAGTGACCCAGCCGGGAATCAAACCTGGAGCCTGATATTCTGATATTTCAACATGTCTCCAGTCTACTGTTGCTCTGGATCTGACAATGTTTTTGGGAATGAGTTTTATTGCCGAGATGTGAACACAAGGCCCAGGCTGACTCTCCCAGTGCATTACTGTGGAATACAGCCCTGTCAGACACTCTGCCTTTTGATGAGAGATTGAACGCACCACCGTTTGCTTTCTTAAGGAGTCATAAAAGATCGCATGGCACTATTGTGGAGATGAGCAGTGAGTTCTCCCCAGTGTCCTGGTCAATAAAAGAGACAATCTGACCATTATCATGTGACTATCTGTGGGAGCTTGCTGTGCACTAATTCAGTGAATAAGAGTGCTTTGCATTTCTATAGCACCTGTCACAACCTCAGGACCTCCCAAAGCACTTTAAAGCCAATTAAATACTTTTGAAGTGGAGTCACTGTCCATAGCAAGACCCCACAGCGACGTGATAATGATTAGGTCTGTTTGTTTTTGTATTCTTGGTTGAGAAACAAACTATTGGCTCCGAGCATCTGCTGGCACTCCCCATTCTTCCCTCTGAATGTTCGGATGGGATCTTTTATATTCCTCTTGAGAGCGGAGACCGGCTCTTGGGTTCAACCAAAAGAAGCAGCTAAGAAGGCACCTCCGACAGTGCAGCACTCCCTCGGTAAAAACTCTCGGCAGTCAGAATTCGGAGTAGGGTTTGAATCCACAACCATGTGACTCAGAGATGACAGGCTGTTACCCACTGAGCCCCCAGCTAAAGATTAAGGAGGGGCTCAGCGTTTGATGCCATACACGGGTTGAATAGGCTGCCAATATTTATAACTGAGGTTCTGTAGCCATCTGGGATGGCCACTTCCAACTAGGTACAGAGAAACCCGCAAAGCCTAGTGGGTAAAATGGACAAGACAAGACTCAGGCAGGCTCAGAGCCTGAAATGTATATTTGTCAGCAAGAAGCCCAGACGGTATCAAAACTCCGTCCAATTAGCATTTTAATGGGGCCGATTAACATTTGATGGCCCATCTTCCCCAACACAACGGACTGGTACTTGAGTGACCGGGACAGTCCCAGACATTTCGGCGCCACTCCCTGTTCAAGGGAAACACAAACAATGGGGTCAGTGACCGCTTGGGACACGCCCAGTCACCCAGATCCCCGCCCACTTATTGGCTAAGGAATCGAACGGAAGGATCAAGGGTTCACCCAATTAGTAAGGCCCAAATCGATGGACTGCCCAAAAGAGCGTGGATCCCCCCCCCCCCCCCCCCTCCCTCCCCCGCGAGTATAAAGGAAGAGTTTGCCATATGTTCGCTCTCTCTTGGCCTTGCAACCCCGGTCACGGCCATCACCAACTGCAGCAACACCAGAAATGAGTCCAAGTTCAACGCCCGCTACCAGACGGATGAGCCCAGCTGAGCAGCAGTTACTCCTTCGAACCCGAGAGATACAGAATTGAACAGTGGCCACTGTTTTCGGACCTAAGCCGGGTGCCCAAAGTTAAGTACAGGTTGTCTTAGTTGATAGGTGTAGTTAACTAGTAGTGTTTATGTTGCATGACTTACTGTGTGTAAATAAAGTACCCTTGACCTTGAACTAACTAATTGGTGTTTGGCTCTTTGATCGATAGCCGGTTGAAACTTGCGGTAGTATCATTGATACCTGCCGACTCTAAGCATTAGAACATAGATGACATAAAAAGAAAGGCAAACTCACTGATTGCCATAATTGGAACAGAGCCACAGAAAGGACAGAGAAAAGGAAAACACAACAGTTCCCATAGGCAGAGTGGCCCTTGGGTGTAATATAAGTGACCTGTTGAAAGTGACCTAGTGAATCGGGTGGTGCAGTGAGTAGAGTCCCTGCCTCTGAGTCAGAAGCTTTAGGTTCAAGTCCCATCCCTGGACTTAATGGTCAAATAAGGATCGTTCATAACGCAGTGAAGTACATTGAGGGCGCGATCGAACAAACAATAACACTGTCCCTTCTGGGCGGGATTAGCGGCTCATTCCCGGAGTTTGTGGCGGTGGAAATGACCCCGCTATCTCACGGCATTCTGTTTTTATTGGGGCCTCTGTCAGAATGGCAGGGGGCAGCAGAGCGGTGCCACTGATTCGCTGTTGCGGGGGAAATTTGCATACCGCTGTGCAGAGAGACTTGGGTGTGCTAGTGCATGAGTCACAGAAGGTTGGTTTACAGGTGCAACAGGTGATTAAGAAGGCAAATGGAATTTTGTCCTTCATTGCTAGAGGGATGGAGTTTAAGATTAGGGAGGTTATGTGGCAATTGTATAAGGTGTTAGTGAGGCCACACCTGGAGTATTGTGTTCAGTTTTGGTCTCCTTACCTGAGAAAGGACATACTGGCGCTGGAGGGTGTGCAGAGGAGATTCACGAGGTTAATCCCAGAGCTGAAGGGGTTGGATTACGAGGAGAGGTTGAGTAGACTGGGACTGTACTCGTTGGAATTTAGAAGGATGAGGGGGGATCTTATAGAAACATTTAAAATTATGAAGGGAATAGATAGGATAGATGCGGGCAGGTTGTTTCCACTGGCGGGTGAAAGCAGAACTAGGGGACATAGCCTCAAAATAAGGGGAAGCAGATTTAGGACTGAGTTTAGGAGGAACTTCTTCACCCAAAGGGTTGTGAATCTATGTAATTCCTTGCCCAGTGAAGCAGTTGAGGCACCTTCATTAAATGTTTTAAGGTAAAGATAGATAGGGCGCAATTCTCCGCACTCACGACGGTGCGGAGAATAGCGGGGGTCGTACGTTTTAATGGCCACGCTAGTCTGACGCCCTCCCGCTATTCTCCCCCCCCCCCACGCCCGACTCCCGACACGAATCGCTGCCGCCGTTTTTTTTACGGCGAGCAGCGATTCTCAGCTGGCCGATGGGCCGAAGTCCAAGCCCTTTACGGCCGTTTTTACGAACGGCAAACACACCTGGTCTGGCCGTTTGTAAAAACGGCCGTAAAGTTCGGATCTTGCCAACCATGGCACCGATTGGCACGGCAGTACCACGGCCGTGCCAAGGGTGCCATGGGCCCGCGATCGGTGGGCAGTGATCGCGGGCAGCGGGTCCGATTCCCGCGCACTCTTTGTCCTTCCGCCGCCCCGCTGTATCAATTCGCGGGGCGGCTGAGGGGCATCCCGGCCCATGCATGCGCGGGTTTCGCGCAAATGCGTGATGACGTCATCCGCGCATGCGCGGCTGACGTCATGTGACGCATCAGCCGTCGCAAACTCTGGCAAGCGGGCTTAACAAAATTCGTTAAGCCCGCGATGCCGGAGTTCACGGCCGCGGCATGCTAGCCCCGATCGGGGACCAGAATCGGGTCCCGGTTGGGGGGGGGGGGGGGGGGGGGGGGAGGCTGGCGTCAAACCCGCCCGTTTTTGACGCCAGCCTTACGATTTCTCCCTGTTTGGGAGAATCGCGCCCATAGTTTTTTGAAGAATAAAGGGATTAAGGGTTAAGGTGTTCGGGCCGGAAAGTGGAGCTGAGTCCACAAAAGATCAGCCATGATCTCATTGAATGGCGGAGCAGGCTCGAGGGGCCAGAGGGCCTACTCCTGCTCCTAGTTCTTATGTTCTTATGACACCCTCCATGTTCAAGTGAAGGCAAGCATCCAGCAGAGGGCAGCAGAGCGGAGCCGCTGATTGGCTGTTGAGGGAAAATTTGCATCAGTGCATTGTGGTCACTGTATCCAGAAGGTGGTTTGTGGAGGAGCTGTTGTCAAGTGACAGTTGATATTCTAGTTGGACTACATTAAGTTTAAGATTAAAAATGGCAGGAGATCTCAGACCTGTGTTATGCTCCTCTTGCTCAATGTAGGAGCGCAGGGACTTGGCTGAGGTCCCTGGCTCCTTCACGTGCGGGAACTGTGTCCAGCTGCAGCTCTTGTTAGACCGCATGACGGCTCTGGAGCTGCGGATGGACTCACTTTGGAGCATCCGCGATGCTGAGGAGTTCGTGGATAGCACGTTTAGCGAATTGGTCACACCACAGATTAGGATTGCTGAGGGAGAAAGGGAATGTGTGACCAAAAGGCAGAGAAAGAGCAGGAAGGCAGTGCAGGTGGCCCGTGCGGTCATTTCCCTCCAAAACAGGTATACCGTTTTGGATACGGTTGGGGGAGATGGCTCACCAGGGGAAGGCAGTAGTAGTCAGGTTGATGGCACTGTGGCTGGCTCTGCTGTACAGAAGGGTGGGAAAAAGAGTGGAAGGGCTATAGTCATAGGGGATTCAATTGTAAGGGGAGTAGATAGGCGGTTCTGTGGCCGAAAACGAGACTCCCGAATGGTATGTTGCCTCCCATGTGCACGGGTCAGGGATGTCTCAGATCGGCTGCAGGGCATACTGAAGTGGGAGGGTGAACAGCCAGTTGTCGTGGTGCATATAGGCACCAATGATATAGGTAAAAAACGGGATGAGGTCCTACAATCAGAATTTAGGGAGTTAGGAGCCATGTTAAAAAGTCGGACCTCAGAGGTAGTAATCTCAGGATTGCTACCAGTGCCACATGGTAGTCAGAGTAGAAATGAAAGAATAGGCAGGATGATTGCGTGGCTTGAGAGATGGTGCAGGAGGGAGGGGTTCAGATTTTTGGGACATTGGGATCGGTTCTGGGGGCGGTGGGACTACTACAAATTGGACGGTCTACACCTGGGCCGGACTGGAACCAATGTCCTTGGGGGTGCTTTTGCTAACGCTGTTGGGGAGGGTTTAAACTAATGTGGCAGGGGGATGGGATCCAAATGAGGAGGTTAGTGGACAGTAAAGAGGTAGTAACTAAAGCCTGTAAGGAACTAGATCATGAAGTCAGCGTGACTAAGGGGAAGAGTAGGCAGGGAGTTGATGATGAACGCAAAGGGACTGGTGGCCTGAGGTGCATTTGTTTTAATGCAAGAAGTGTAGCAGGTAAGGCAGATGAATTTAGAGCTTGGATTTGTACCTGGGCGTATGATGTTATTGCTATTACTGAGACTTGGTTGAGGGAAGGGTATGATTGGCAACTAAATATCCCAGGATATCGATGCTTTAGGCGGGATAGAGTAGGAGGTAAAAGGGGTGGAGGAGTTGCATTATTACTCAGAGAGGGTATCACAGCTGTGCTAAAGGAGGGCACTATGGAGGACTCGAGCAGTGAGGCGATATGGGCAGAGCTCAGAAATAGGAAGGGTGCGGTAACAATGTTGGGGCAGTACTACAGACCTCCCAACAGCGAGTGTGAGATAGAGGTACAAATATGTAAACAGATTATGGAAAGACGTTGGAGCAACAGGGTGGTGGTGATAGAAGATTTTAATTTTCCCAACATTGATTGGGATACACATAGTGTCAGAGGTCCAGATGGAGCAGAATTTGTAAGGAACATCCAGGAGGGTTTTCTAGAGCAGTATGTAAATAGTCCAACACGGGAAGGGGCCATACTGGACCTGGTGTTGGGGAATGAACCCAGCCAGGTGGTTGAAGTTTCAGTTGGGGATTACTTTGGGAATAGTGATCACAATTCCGTAAATTTTAGAATATTCATGGACAAAGACGAGAGTGGCCCTAAAGGAAGAGTGCTAAATTGGGAAAAGGCCAACTATAACAAAATTCGGCAGGAGCTAGGGAATGTGGATTGGGAGCAGCTGTTTGAAGGTAAATCCACATTTGATATGTGGGAGTCTTTTAAGGAAAGGTTGATTAGAGTGCAGGACAGATATGTCACTGTGAAAATGAGGGATAGAAATGACAAGATTCGGGAACCATGGATGACAGGTGAAATTGTGAGACTAGCTAAGAGGAAAAAGGAAGCATACATAAGGTCTAGGCGACTGAAGACAGACAAAGCTTTGGAAGAATATCGGGAATGTAGCACCAATCTGAAACGAGGAATCAAGAGGGCTAAAAGGGGTCATGAAATATCTTCAGCAAACAGGGTTAAGGAAAATCCCAAAACCTTATATATTCATATATAAGGAGCAAGAGAGTAAATAGAGAAAAGGTTGGCCCACTCAAGGACCAAGGAGGAAAGTTCTGCGTGGAGTCAGAGAAAATGGGTGAGATTCTTAACGAGTATTTTACATCAGTATTCACCGAGGAGAGGGACATGACGGATATTGAGGTTAGGGATAGATGTTTGATTACTCTAGGTCAAGTTGGCATAAGGAGGGAGGATATGTTGCGTATTCTAAAAGGCATTAAGGTGGACAAGTCCTCAGGTCCGGATGGGATCTATCCCAGGTTACTGAGGGAAGTGAGAGAGGAAATACCTGGGGCCTTAACAGATATCTTTGCAGCATCCTTAAACACGGGTGAGGTACCGGAGGACTGGAGAATTGCTAATGTTGTCCCCTTGTTTAAGAAGGGTAGCAGGGATAATACAGGTAATTATAGACCTGTGAGCTTGACGTCAGTGATAGGGAATCTGCTGGAGAAGATACAGAGGGATAGGATCTATTCACATTTGGAAGAAAATAGACTTATCAGTGATAGGCAACATGGTTTTGTGCAGGGAAGGTCATGTCTTACCAACTTAATAGAATTCTTTGAGGAAGTGACAAAGTTGATTGATGAGGGAAGGGCTGTAGATGTCATATACATGGACTTCAGTAAGGCATTTGATAAGGTTCCCCATGGTAGGCTGATGGAGAAAGTGAAGTCTCATGGGGTCCAGGGTGTACTAGCTAGATGGATAAAGAACTGGCTGGGCAACAGGAGACAGAGAGTAGTGGTGGAAGGGAGTGTCTCAAAATGGAGAACTGTGACCAGTGGTGTTCCACAGGGATCCGTGCTCGGACCACTGTTGTTTGTGATATACATAAATGATCTGGAGGAAGGTATAGGTGGTCTGATTAGCAAGTTTGCAGATGACACTAAGATTGGTGGAGTAGCAGATAGTGAAGGGGACTGTCAGAGAATACAGCAATATATAGATAGATTGGAGAGTTGGGCAGAGAAATGGCAGATGGAGTTCAATCCGGGCAAATGCAAGGTGATGCATTTTGGAAGATCCAATTCAAGAGCGAACTATACAGTAAATGAAAAAGCCCTGGGGAAAATTGATGTACAGACAGATCTGGGTGTTCAGGTCCATTGTACCCTGAAGGTGGCTGCACAGTGAGTGGTCAAGATAGAGATAGAGTGGTCAAGAAGGCATACGGCATGCTTTCCTTCATCGGACGGGGTTTTGAGTACAAGAGTCGGCAGGTCATGTTACAGTTGTATAAGACTTTGGTTCGCCCACATTTGGAATACTGCGTGCAGTTCTGGTCGTCACATTACCAGAAGGATGTGGATGCTTTAGAGAGGGTGCAGAGGAGGTTCACCAGGATGTAGCCTGGTATGGAGGGTGCTAGCTATGAAGAGAGGTTGAGTAGATTAGGATTATTTTCATTAGAAAGACGGAGGTTGAGGGGGGACCTGATTGAGGTCTACAAAATCATGAGAGGTATAGACAGGGTGGATAGCAACAAGCTTTTCCCAAAAGTGGGGGTGTCAATTACTAGGGGTCACGAGTTCAAGGTGAGAGGGGGAAAGTTTAAGGGAGATGTGCGTGGAAAGTTCTTTACGCAGAGGGTGGTGGGTGCCTGGAACGCATTGCCGGCGGAGGTGGTAGAGGCGGGCACGATAGCGTCATTTAAGATGCATCTAGACCAGGGGTGGGCAAACTACGGCCCGCGGGCCGCATGCGGCCCGCCAAAGGTATTTCTGCGGCCCACCAAGTCATTAAAAAAAAAAAAAAAAATTTTTTTAAAAATTTTTTTTTTTAAGGTTAATGGGGGGGGGGGGCTGTTGGGTTACTTACTGGTATAGGGTGGATACGTTGACTTGAGTAGGGTGATTATTGCTCGGCACAACGTCGAGGGCCGAAGGGCCTGTTTTGTGCTGTACTGTTCTATGTTCCATATGAGGCGCCCAGAATCATAACCGGGTGAAGTAATTATTTTACTTAATATACTATGCGGCCCTTTGTGAATTGTGAATTTCTGAATGTGGCCCTTGCACAGAAAAGTTTGCCCACCCCTGATCTAGACAGATACATGAATGGGTGGGGAACAGAGGGATACAGATCCTTAGAAAATAGGCGCCAGTTTTAGATAGAGGATCTGGATTGGTGCAGGTTTGGAGGGCCGAAGGGCCTGTTCCTGTGCTGTAATTTTTCTTTGTTCTTTGACACACCGAGGCCATACTCAGTCCCATTTCCTGCACTGGTCAGCGCAGGAAGAGACTGGGCCGCCGTTTTTACATAGCCAGCCTGGCACCCTGGGAGTGCCCCTTCCAACCTTTCAGTGCCACCTGCGCATACTGGCAATGCCAGGCTGGCACCTGAATGGCACTGCCAGGGTGCTTGGGTGGCACTGCCAGGGTGCCAGGTTGGCAATGCCCATGGTGCCCAGGTAGCATCACACTGCCCAGAGGATAACCATCTAGGGGCCTTCGATCACCTAGAGACCCCCCCCCCCCCCTTCAAGTGCCGTTCCGCCTGGTCCCCGTTTGCTGAACAACCTGGCTGGGGTCTCCTCTGCGAGGCCAGTAGATCCTTGGGTCCGATTAGATCTGCGGCGACAGAGTTAAATGAGCAGTTAAACTCCCTTAATTGTACAAGATCGCAACATCACGCGGGGTCTCATTCAACCTTGCCAGGTGTCACAACAATCGGGAATCCTGGGAGAAACCCCTGCTCTGGGCTGGACAGTTGGCTGTGGATCAGACTGGGACCTGACCCGGCTTCAATTCCCTCCTTGGCTGGGATGGATTTGGGACCTGCCTCCTCGCCTGGAGATTATGGGTTGTGGGTTCGACCTGACTTCAGGCAGAGAACTCCTGTAGCAAGACAATGGACAGGGTCAAATTAAACAAGGGGCAACAGTGTATAGCACTGCTGCCTCACAGCGTCAGGGACCCGGGTTCAATTCCGGTCTTAGATGACTGTGTCCAGGGATGTGTAGGTTAGGTGGGGTTACGGGGATAGGGTGGGGGAGTGGGGAAGCAGAGAGATTAAGTTAATCTTGGTTAGACCACACGATGAGTATTGTCTACATGTCTTGTCTCCGTTTTACAAAATTACTCCAGAGGTGCAGTAGCAGAGACCATAGCAGTCTCAGACAGTCACACAGAGCAGAACACATTCGGCCTGCATCGAGTCTGCACCAACCCTCTGACAGAGCACTCCACCCAAGCTCATTCCCCAGCCTATCTCAATAATCCCTCAACCTAACCCGCACATCTTTGGACCGTGGGAGGAAGCCAGAGCACCCGGAGGAAACCCACGCAGACACGGGGAGAGCGTGCAGATGGGGATTGCGTGTAAACGGGCACAGAGTTTAACAATGAAGCTGTTTTCTTTTCTGCTTCTGGATTTGTGTCCAATAATTGTGATTGATGCACTGAGTGGAATCTACACAACATATCAAAGTTGTCTGTTTCTGATTAATATACAGGGAGCACTGTGTTTTGTCCACTTTTTATCACATTCTCTATCAGTGCAGTTTGAATACAAGGTGCCTGTTTAAACATTTCCACATCAAACAAAACCCTATCGTGAGCCAAGAATGATGAACGACTGCGATATATCAGGGAACACAAAATAAAACAAAGTAAGTTTCTTAAAAACCTCATTCAGTCCCTCTGGTGGGTATATCTCCCACCCACGAAAGTTTGTCTTACTGCAGTTTCACTACACCCACAATGAAACCAATTGTTCTGGGTGAATCTCAGAATGTAGGAAATTCGGGCGCAACAACAAGATGTGTTAATTTCATGTAAAAGTCCATTTTTAAACCCTCTGAAAACAACACGCTCACCGTGGTTGTCGCTTTCTAGAATATCCATTGGTCGTTGCTGATAGACACGGACAATTAAGGGTTGGAAGCCAATTAAGGGGCAGCACGGTAGCATTGTGGATAGCACAATTGCTTCACAGCTCCAGGGTCCCAGGTTCAATTCCGGTTTGGGTCACTGCCTGTGTGGAGTCTGCACATCCTCCCCGTGTGTGCGTGGGTTTCCTCCGGTTTCCTCCCACAGTCCAACGATGCGCAGGTTAGATGGATTGGCCGTGATAAATTGCCCTTAGTGTCCACAATTGCCCTTAGTGTTGGGTGGTGTTACTGGGTTATGGGGATAGGATGGAGGTGTTGACCTTGGGTAGAGTGCTCTTTCCAAGAGCCGGTGCAGACTCGATGGGCCGAATGGCCTCCTTCTGCACTGTAAATTCTATGGATCTATGATACTGAGAACTTTTAGATCAAAGCAAATCACTGTGGATGCTGAGATCTGTAACAAAAGCAGAAAATACTGGACAAACTCAGCAGGTCTGGCAGCATCTGCGGAAAGAGAACGGAGCAAACGTTTCGCTTCTGGATGACTTTCTCAAAGCTCCCTCTCACTCCACGGATTCTGTCAGACCTGCTGAGGTTATCCAGTATCGTCTGTTTCTGTGTTGCGAACTGTTACTGCTTTCTGAAACCACCTTGGGGTTGAGGCTACGCCACATTCGCAGATCCTTGCCACACCCGTGTAGATCAGAGAATTTCAAATGTCAGCAAACCTTTTCCTCTGACTCAAGATTCAATTGACCTGGATCAGGACCCAACCACTGGACTCCACACTACCCCTCCCCAAGTCAGAATTGGGAGACTTGTGCCCATTCCCCTGGTTTGAAGCCTCTTCAAACCTGCGATCACGTCAGCTGCACAAGAATTCATTTAAGCGTTTCCACATCAACAAAATATTTAAATTGCTGGGAGACAGATTAGTGTGTGCCCATGAAATGATTAAACGGTTTTACAGTTTCTTGAAGTAATGGTCAATTATTTTAATGAGTTGGACATTTCATTCATGTTTATGTGTTTGTGGAATCTTTCAGCCATTTGAATAAAAGTAAAGTTGCCACAGTCCCAGATGACCATAGGCTCCTTTCCTCTTTGAGGAGGGAGAGCTGACTGGTGGGGATTTAACCAGAGGGTCACCACACCTCAGGCGAGGGGCGAGGTTGAGAAGGCTGTACGAGGACACCAGATTTCACGGAATCACAGAATCATTCTGGTGAAGGAGGTGGCCTCTGAACGAGCCTCACGACTTGGTGCCTCCCCCCCCCCCCCCCCCCCCCCCCCCGCACCCCTGCACAATGTTTATATTCAAATAATCATCTGACGCTCTCTTGAATACCTCGACTAAACCTGCCGCCACCACATGTCCAAACAGTGCATTCCACACCCCAACCGCTCGCTCTGTGAAAAAGTCTTTTCTCACATCACAGTTAAAAGCATCAAGGGGTCACGTCCCGGGTGCTGAAAACAAGGGTGGTGATGAGTCCAGGGGTGGCAATTTCCGGGATTTCGGAAGACCTGGGAGTCCAGAGGGAGAAAGAGGCCGATGTTCTGGCCTTTGCTTCCCTGATAGCCCGGAGGCGAATACCGCTGGCATGGAGGGAATCAAAACCCCCGAAGACCGAACTATGGCTTTCGGACGTCAAGTTTTCTGGGTCTGGAAAAAATTAAGTTTGCCTTGAGGGGATCTGTACTGGGGTTCGCCCGGAGGTGGCAACCATTCATCGACTTATTCGCGGGAGAGTGAACGTCAGCAGGGATGGGTGGGGGGGGGGCCAGGAGGGGGGGAGATTAGAGTAGAGTAGGAAGGATAAATTGGCGGGTAGTGTCGGTGGGTGAGGAGCGGGTATGTGCATTATGGTCTGGTTGAAATGTTGGTTTTTGGATTTTTTTGGTTGCTGTTTGCATATTTCTGTAATCTGTAACTGTTTACAATGCCAAAAAATACCTCAACAAAATTGTTTGTTAAAGAAAAAAGCATCATGGAATCATTTGGGATGGAGAAAAGAGAAAATTAGCAATTGTGCTTTGCGACGCTGCCCAATTACTGGTTTATCACAGATTTTATGCCAACGATTATGAATTTCAGTGGAATCCAGCCCCAAAGAATTTCAAACCCATTTTGACACAAAGAGGAAACTCCCTTTATTTTTGCTATTATCTTTCACTTTACTGACTTGATCATTCTTACTCGTCCTGTGAGAATTGAACGGGTTCAGTGAGTTAAGTGCTGTGTGCAGGCCCCGATTCACTTCCAGCCCATTCCCCCGGAAGGTCAGCACAATAACAGATGCCTCTAATAAATTACAGGAAGTTGAAAAATGTCACCCCCTCACCTTTATAGCAGAAGAATTTAGATTTTTACTGAACTTGATTCTCATTATTACCATTTCCTGACAGAAAAAATGGACACAGAGAGAGAGGCGGTAACAGAGAAAGACAGAACGAAGGAAAAATGCAAAGAGAAAGGGAAGAGCGGAAAGAAATATAAAGGGAATAATTACAACATAACGATGAGAAAGGTGGATTGAAGGAAAGAAAGGAAAGGCGGATAAAATAAAAAAGTAAAGTGCATAATCAAAACAACAGAACTTCTCAGGGGTCATTATAAATACTTGAGTACCCAGAGCTCTCTGGGTAATCATTGCACTAATGAAGCTTCCGGCAACTAGTTAAATGGGCCAGAGGGTCAGTACTGAGGGAGTGCTGCACTGCCAGAGGGTCAGTACTGAGGGAGGGCTGCACTGTCAGAGGGTCAGTACTGAGGGAGTGCCGCACTGTCAGAGGGTCAGTACTGAGGGAGTGCCGCACTGCCAGAGGGTCAGTACTGAGGGAGGGCTGCACTGTCAGAGGGTCAGTACTGAGGGAGTGCCGCACTGTCAGAGGGTCAGTACTGAGGGAGTGCTGCACTGTCAGAGGGTCAGTACTGAGGGAGTGCTGCACTGTCAGAGGGTCAGTACTGAGGGAGTGCTGCACTGTCAGAGGGTCAGTACTGAGGGAGTGCCGTACTGCCAGAGGGTCAGTACTGAGGGAGTGCTGCACTGTCAGAGGGTCAGTGCTGAGGGGGTGCTGCACTGTCAGAGGGTCAGTACTGAGGGAGTGCCGCACTGTCAGAGGGTCAGTACTGAGGGAGTGCCGTACTGCCAGAGGGTCAGTGCTGAGGGAGCGCCGTACTGTCAGAGGGTCAGTGCTGAGGGAGCGCCGTACTGTCAGAGGGTCAGTACTGAGGGAGTGCCGTACTGTCAGAGGGTCAGTGCTGAGGGAGCGCCGTACTGTCAGAGGGTCAGTACTGAGGGAGTGCCGCACTGTCAGAGGGTCAGTACTGAGGGAGTGCTGCACTGTCAGAGGGTCAGTACTGAGGGAGTGCTGCACTGTCAGATGGTCAGTACTGAGGGAGTGCTGCACTGTCAGAGGGTCAGTACTGAAGGAGTGCCGCACTGTCAGAGGGTCAGTACTGAGGGAGGGCTGCACTGTCAGAGGGTCAGTACTGAGGGAGTGCCGCACTGCCAGAGGGTCAGTACTGAGGGAGGGCTGCACTGTCAGAGGGTCAGTACTGAGGGAGTGCTGCACTGTCAGAGGGTCAGTACTGAGGGAGTGCTGCACTGTCAGAGGGTCAGTACTGAGGGAGTGCCGCACTGTCAGAGGGTCAGTACTGAGGGAGCGCTGCACTGTCAGAGGGTCAGTACTGAGGGAGTGCCGTACTGTCAGAGGGTCAGTACTGAGGGAGTGCCGCACTATCAGAGGGTCAGTACTGAGGGAGCGCTGCACTGTCAGAGGGTCAGTGCTGAGGGAGTGCTGTACTGTCAGAGGGTCAGTACTGAGGGAGTGCTGCACTGTCAGAGGGTCAGTACTGAGGGAGTGCTGCACTGTCAGAGGGTCAGTACTGAGGGAGTGCCGTACTGTCAGAGGGTCAGTGCTGAGGGAGCGCCGTACTGTCAGAGGGTCAGTACTGAGGGAGCGCCGTACTGCCAGAGAGTCAGTACTGAGGGAGCGCCGTACTACCAGAGGGTCAGTACTGAGGGAGCGCCGTACTGTCAGAGGGTCAGTACTGAGGGAGTGCTGCACTGTCAGAGGGTCAGTACTGAGGGAGTGCTGCCGTGTCAGAGGGTCAGTACTGAGGGAATGCTGCACTGTCAGAGGGTCAGTACTGAGGGAGTGCCGTACTGTCAGAGGGTCAGTACTGAGGGAGTGCCGCACTATCAGAGGGTCAGTACTGAGGGAGCGCTGCACTGTCAGAGGGTCAGTACTGAGGGAGTGCCGCACTGTCAGAGGGTCAGTACTGAGGGAATGCTGCATTGTCAGAGGGTCAGTACTGAGGGAGTGCCGCACTGTCAGAGGGTCAGTACTGAGGGAATGCTGCACTGTCAGAGGGTCAGTACTGAGGGAATGCTGCACTGTCAGAGGGTCAGTACTGAGGGAGTGCTGCACTGTCAGAGGGTCAGTACTGAGGGAGTGCCGCACTGTCAGAGGGTCAGTACTGAGGGAGGCACAGTGAGCCACTGCCACCTCCTGTGCTATGTTAGGAATGGAGGATTAACAATAAGGAAAGTTAATATGAACAATGAATAACATCAGTAAAGCTGATTGAAGGGATGTTA
This sequence comes from Scyliorhinus canicula, assembly GCF_902713615.1. Classification (NCBI taxonomy): domain Eukaryota; kingdom Metazoa; phylum Chordata; class Chondrichthyes; order Carcharhiniformes; family Scyliorhinidae; genus Scyliorhinus; species Scyliorhinus canicula. The sequence goes on along the minus strand of NC_052152.1, from coordinate 203,705,873 downwards.
AATCTTTGGTGGAAAATCTCTTCATACAACAGTTACAATTCACGATAAGCCATGAAATAGCAAATCCGATTGCTGTGAACGACTGACATATTATCCTTCCGATTCAAACTGTTGCTCAAGTTTCCAGTCTCACCATTTCATCCTCACACTCGTTATCTTCCATTGCTTCACCCTGTTCCAGCTCATCACAGTCCCCCTCCTCCCCCAGCGGCTCCTCTGTGACTGCATCGGCGGTCTCTGAAGCTGAATCTGTGTGGGAAAGTTCAGTCCTGACCTCATCAGCTTTTTTCCTTGGCTCTGTTGAAAGATCCATGGATGGAAACTTTTGATAACAAAATAGTGAACTTGCTTAAATATAGTGACGTACACATTCTCAAAACCACCCAACATGCTCCAAGGCTCATGTAAACTGTTGTTTTTACAGGTGCATCTCACAAAGCTGAGTGACCAGATTATCTGTTTCGGTGTTGGGTTGAAAGAGTGTTGGCCAAGACACAAGGAAATTCTTACTTCACTTTTGATTATTCCCACTGTATCTTTTACCTACGTTGAACAGGTGTACCTACCAGGAGACGATGGTTGGTCTGGATTACTTTTCTCTTGATAAATGAAGGCAGTGTGGTGAACTAATAGAAAATTCTGAAAGTTTTTGATGGAGTGGATGGAGAGAGAATGTTTTATCTTGTGGGGAACAGGAGAAGCAGAGACCATCAATATAAGATAATCGGCAAGGAATTCAATTGGGAATTCAGAAGAAACGTCTTCACCCAGGGAATGCTGCCACAGGGAGTGGCTGAATAGTGTTGATGCAGTTAAGGGGAAGCTGGACAAGAATTGAGGGGGAAGGGTATACAGAGTTACCACGGGAGATTTTGAATCTTGCTGAAAAGAGAGACATGTTGTAGAAGCTTTCCATTTTACACTCATCAGAAACAAATACAATTTATGCTATCGGAGAAAAAGGATTGCCGATTGGTTGGAAAGTGGACTCTGATTGGTCGAGCTATCGCCATGGAGAAAGCAATGGTCTCCCCATACTCCCAGGTAGTTCAATAAAGGCCGCCACTTTCGGACCGCAAAAGTGCTCGGTCTACCTCAAATTACCCTGGAAAGGCAAAGAATCGTGAAAATTTGCCCAACGCTTTAAGGAAGCTGTTACTATGGCAATGGAAATGCAAATGATATTTTTCACCAACAGGAAACTGCCATCAGTCCAAAAGGATGTTCCGCCTACCACACAATTGAGCAACATGGTATTCAGATTTCAGTGGCAATGTGATGCCAGAGACATTGGCTGTACATCCGAGTGATTGACTGATCGAAACAAACAATGTTTCTCCGGCTATTCGTAATAGGCAGAGTCCAGCCTGCGATTGCAAAACCTTAAACTGTTAGATGTATTTCTGCGATGGGGCAGCACTTGCTGAACAATCCTGAGTGTGCCAGTAGCTACACTAACAATCAATTTAAGATGGCAAGTAAAACGCATGCCAAGGCTCATTTACACTTGCTAGAAGCGACATACATTCATACACATTCTCTGCAAACAAAAGGAATATGTTCAAGCTTTGCATCTTTTTTAATTTAACAGAGCTTGTAGCCCCCCCCCCCCCCCCCCCCCCCCCCCGCCGGAACTGCCTTCCCCATGACAATCCCTCAGCCAATCAGAGTTAATGTGCCAACCGGTTATCATCCTTTTCTCCTGTAGTATAAATTGTTGTGACTGATTGAAAATTTGGGATTCTTGTGGTCGTCCTGCTGAGTAAAGGAAGAAAAGCTTCGGCAACATGTTTCTCATTTCAGTAAGATTCAAGTTCTGTCCGGTCAGCTGACCGTCTGATAGAGTAGATAAGGAAAGATAGAAGGAGGCAGGAGTGGAGCATAAACATCAGCAAGGGCTAATAGGGAATAGCCTATTTCTGTAATCCTATGGGATCCGATGAATACAGACCAGGGTCTCAGCTTAACATCTGATTGTAAGAAATTGGTCTGTTTTTACATTACTTCATTTCTAACAAAGCCACAGCAGCATGGTTTAGTAATCTCAGAAAGTCTGCCTTTTCCCTCTGATGCTATTCTGTTACTGTTATTTCAATGTTTAACCAGCTGCTCCCATTTTTGAGTCCAAACTGTATTTTAAACGTTATTTTTATTTATTAAAGAGGAATATCTTTTTAAATCGACTTCAATAACAATTCATTCCGACCACCTTTCAGCGATGAAGTTACCTCATCTTTTTGGTGATGGGTTTCAGCATGTTCAAAAGGTTTCCTGGTGGAAGTCAAGTTACCAACACTATGGTTTTGTTTGGGTGAGTTTGTGGAAAAGAACGAGAATGGTACTGAAACTGTTGTCAGTTTTAATTCTATTCAGTTACTGTTATTTCAATGTATTTTAAACATTGTTATTTTTGTATATTAAGGAAGACTAACTTATTAAGTATGCGTTTTGACTACCTTTTTCGGTCACGTTCCCATCTAAAATTAGGCACAGAGAAAAGTGTACTGAATGGCAAAGTACTCGGCTTGAAGAATTATTAAAACTAAAATAGCCAAGCTTTTAAAACTTCAGTTTTTCACAGTTACGTGGGAGCAGGAGTTTCCTTTTGTATCAGATTGTTTACAACAAATCTACAGCTTGGGGAATTGGCAAAGACACGAGTTTCATCTCTGCTTGGCAATTATTTTACACAACTGGGCGAATCATAGAACATCAGACAGTGTTGCGCCCATAAACCTGGCCATGTTCAGAACAGTTTTGAGAAGCAACTTTTACTGGATTATTTGCTGCCTTTGGCAGCCACAGTGAAGCCACCTTCACAAATCCTCGTTAAAATTCAGACCCTGAAGTGACAGATGTGAGGTTAATGTGTGGCACTCAGTGTAGAGGGTCTTTCAGTTATTTAAGCCTTGATGTGCTGCAGTGAATTATCAGACATGTTACTATCGCCAGCTCTGTTTAAAGGGTAAATAATGGATTCAACCCTCATTTGACAGTGCAGGTTCCCCCCCCCCCCCCCCCAGCTTGTTGCACTGCAGTGTTATCCTGTGTTATGGAATCAAGCCCCAAGGACCGATTTCAAAATGCAATTGTCCCAAAAGCGCCTTAATTTGGGCCTTTTGGTATTTAAGAGGACCCCATCCCATCATCCCGGGGCCAGTTCAAAGCCAGGTCGCAGAGTCGCAGAGGTGGAGGTTCAGCAGCCAGTGGCCAGGGCTCCATTTGCTTTACTCACCCGTGTGTCCCACTTTGTCCCTCGCGATCTCCTCCAGCCTCCCAAGGAGTGAGTCGATGTTGGATTTGATCTGCGTCAGCTCTACTTTGATCCTGTGCAACTCATTGGATTTCACTGTAAAGACAGAGAGGGGGTCAGAGGTGACTGAGCCACTGAGGAGGTGACTATCCGAAGGAGCTCTTCACTCTCACAACAGAAACATTTGCTTTTCCCAGTCCGCTTTTCAGACCTCCTTGTTTCTTTTACTCCAGTGGGAACTAATGAAGATTGGAATCGCTTCCTCTCCTCCAATGGACATCTTTGTGATTGAGCTTCATCAAACAATTCACCCCCTCCCCTGCTGCCCCGCTCTTTCCTCTTTGTGGGGTCCCTGGTCTCTGTGCAAAGACCCCCCTCAGCAACCCCCCCCCCCCCCCCCCACCACCCCATCAGAAAACGGTGAGGTGCCTCTATAGGTAGTTCCTGATCAGAGATCAAAACTCTTCAGATCGATCCTCGGCTTTGACAAATTGCTATTCTCCCGGTTGATTAGGAGAACAAATGGATGTTTCATTACCCCATTGGAGAGTTTTAGGCACTCAGGCAAACAGCCTCTTTCCAATAGTTTTATGATTTGGAAAATGGAAAGGAAAAAGTTGCATCGGAAAATCCCAGCCACGAACGAGGACAGAAGCTATCGGCCGGGGGATCACTCCCTAGTTCACCCACAGCAGGATCCTGGAAATGAATCCCAATTCTTGGAAGTTCCAGCTCAATCCTGAAGGGTCGATAGCACTCGCAAACCATTCCCAGATTCTTCAAAGGAGCGTTATCGAACACAACTTGACATTGATCCAGAATGAGGATACATTAGGGCAAAGTGGATTTGAACACCATTGCGCAAAGAGAACTGAACAAGAATCAGGTGATGGGGAAACTACTGAACCAGGAAGAATAAATCACTGGCAATAAAATATATAATCGACAGGATTCTGCCAGGCCACCCAGCAGTGGAGCGAATCCCGATGGCCCAGTGAACCAGGTGTAGGGCCATAACTGGACTTCACACTGGTCGTGAAACCCATTGCGAGTCTCCCAACCTATCCCGCTCACCCTGCCAAGCTTCCAAATAAGGTTCCCGCCCAGACCTGGCGGAAACATGTATATGGCTCATTTGAATCTAATTTATGAGTCGGCCACTTGATTGCTTAGCCTTTAACAGTCTGTCAGTATGCCAAGTTCAAAGATCTGTGAGATAAAGGTAAAATCATTGCCTTTAATGTGGTGGAGATATTTGAAGTGGTTTTTCACAGTCAATTTCCTTGCCCTTCCAGGCTGTTTGTGTGCCTAGAAGCCTCAAAGCTTTGAACTACATTGTTTACATTCAATTTCATGGACCATTGCCTTTTACAAACTGTTTGATTGACAGGGCCAGGCAGTTTCAAAGGGAGGCTTAACATTGTTTATTTATATCGTTCTGAAAGGGTTCCATTAACTTAGTGGAGCAGCTGATTTTCTAACTACAGATGGAGGGTGGGTACTCACTCCCTTGCCATCCCTCGGACTGCAAGGTGCCAGATTGGCACTGCCAAGGGGTGGGGCCGGAAGGGGAGACTGGCAGGGGGGTTAGAAAGGGGGTATGGGGGGGGGGGGGGGGGAGGGGAGGTGAGGGAGGCTGCGGGGGGGGGGGGAGGGACTGAGGGTGGGCACTGAGGAAGGGGGTTGGAGGGAGGAGCTGAGGGAGGAAATGCCTTTCCCAGCAATTAGGGTGGGGTGGGGGGCTTTCCAGCTATCGGGGGCAGGGGGTGGGTGTTGCAGTGGCATCCTGCCATCAGAGCACCCTTTATAATGGCACCCCGATCTCTGAGGAGAGCGATATGTCACAGAGATTAGGCCCCACCCCACTCAGGTACAGCAAAACCCCGATCCTCTCTGAAACATAATTTACTATGTGCCCTGCAATGGCTGACGGACCTGCTCCTAGCACCAGCTTGTTGGGCCGAATGGCTGGTTTCTGTGCTCTCATTCTACAGAACTCACGTTTTAATTTTGCAGAATTTTTTGTCACAGTTGTGGAGCGTGCCATTAATTTCAGGGGGATCCCAGACTTGCCCCTGCGTAGCACTGGTATAATAACCCGAGACCGTTTCACAGGAATAGCCCTGGGGATCAGTGATGGCCGACTTGAATACTCGTGCATCCTGCAAGAGAGGGAGGATCAAATCAGATCAGCAAGCTCCACCTGGCACAACATCAAAATACTAATTTCATGGCGTTTAGAAAATGACAAACTAAATCTGCAAATGTAGTAGACAGAAAGGATTGTAACGGAGTTCAGGAGGAAATGGACAGACTGGTTGGTAAGGGCTGAGATGGCGGGTGGAATTTAACACAAACAGATATGAAGTGATCCATTTTAGTAGGAAGAATAAGAATAGAATAATATGAATTAAATGGTGCTATTTTAATTGGGGTGGGTGCAGGGTTTGTTTGTGCACAAAACGCTGTAGACATCAGGAAAAGTTGACAAGGCTTCTTTAAAAATTCTGGACTTTACAAATAGAAGCATAGAGTGAAAAAGCTCAAACCAGGGGATAAAGGTTCATGATCGTTGGTGAAAGACGGGAAATGAGGAGGTACTCTGGGTGGCATTGCCTGTTCACACTATGTTGCTATCTCACCAGGCAAATGGGTCAAGCAACTCACTGATGCCAATAGGTGGAATCAATAACCCTGCCCAAAACATACCCAAATACCATGCTCCAGTTAACATTGTCTTTTCCACTTATTGCCCATTAGGAAAATAGGAGGAACCCGCAGCCCCTCAAGTCTGTTCTGCTACTTTTATTTTATTCATCTATCCTGGGCGTCGCTGGCCAGGGCAGTATTTATTGCCCATCCCTAGTTGTCCTCCAGAAGGTGGTGATGAGCTGCCTTCTGGAACTGCTACAATCCCGGAGGTGTAGCTACATCCACTATGATGTTGGGGAAGGAGTTCCAGGATTTTGCCCCAGCGACAGTGAAGGAACGAGGGTATTATTCCAAGTCAGGGTGGTGAGTGACTTGGAGGGGAACCTCCAGATGGTGGGGTTCCCATGTGACCCCTGACCTTGTCATTCCAGATGGACTCAATTATTAACTCAATTAATTGTTTGGCCCGTATCTCAAATCCATTTCCCCACATTTTGCTCCGCATCTATAACATTAGCATTGACGCGTCAACTGCTCTTGAATAATTGCAGCCTATTTCCTGGGGTGGGATTTGACTGCCCTTGATAGTTTCACCTTGGAATAGTCTGGCTTTTAACTTTGATTCTGCCTCCTTGTACAGGACTCGCCCCAATAGAAGAAATGGATTCTCTCCATCTCCCCCGTCAGACTCTCAATCATTCTCTTGAGCCTGATCTACCATTCAATTTGAACAGTGCCTCCCTAAACCCGTGGGACAATCCATCCACCTCGCTCTCAGCTAACACAGAACAGGCGAGGGATCAAAGTGAGAATTTTCCAAAACTCTGCTACACAAAACCATGAGCCTTCTGCAAGATTAACAAAGAAAGTAAAAGAGCGAATTAAATGAAAGCAAAAATAAAATGGAGCAACATTAATGGGTAATCGCTAAGAGACATCCTCTGTAGCAGGATTTAGAAAGATCTGGAGTACATTACATACATCATGTTGTTAAATGGAAACAGATACAAACAGCCGGCATGATCCTCACGGGTCTTTCATGTTGTGACTGAAGATTTCATGTTCACTTTAGCAAAACCCTGATAATAATTATCTTGATGTTTAGCCTAAAGAGGTCTGTCTGCCTGACTTTCAACTAGATGTTTATCGGCGAGCTGGATCTCAACCAACCTGCAGAACATTCGACAGGAGTAGAGACGGGAAAGAACAGGAGAATGAGCAGGATGAGCAGCTCCCAGTCTCGGAATGTTGGGATCTAAGTGAGGCAGAAATGAACCTCCTCACAAGCAGGAGGTGATGAGGGGCGATGTCGGGGATTAACCTGCTGAACTGATACCAGGTTATATCGAACCGACTCCCAGTGAGAGCACCAAGGCCGGGGCCTTGCAATGTGAGCTGGAAATGGGATTGCAGCTTCTAGGCAGGGGTGGGGCGGCCAAACAGGGTGCGTGCTGAGTGCCGTTTGGCTTGTTGGTGGACAGGATCATTTGTTATGGAGGATGGCGGGCTAAGGCTGAACGGGAGAGATATTGATTTTTTGGGGAGTGTTGCTGGCAAGGCCAACATTTGTTGTCCATTCCAAGGTGCCCTTGAGAAGGTGGTGAGAGCCAGAGTCATGAACCATTTAGTTGTGGGTCGATATAACTGAGTGACATACTGAATTGCTTCAGAAGAGAGTTACAAGTCACTGTGCTGGTATGGAGTCACATATGAAGTAAAGACCTTGGGCGCGATTCTCCGCTGCCTCTGGACATTTTTTGCGCCCTCCCGCTATTCTCCCCCCCTCGCCCGACCCACGTCACGAATTGCCGCTCGCCGTTTTTTATGGCGAGCGGCGATTCTCCGCGGCCGATGGACCGAGCGGCCGGGCCTTTACGCCTGTTTTTTCACGGCAGAAAACACACCTGCTCGCTGCCGTCGTAAAAACGGGCGCTGGATGCCCGTTTGGGGCGGGAGCACCACCGTTGTGCTCGGGAGGGGACAGGCCCGCGATCGGTGCCCACCGATCGTCGGGCCTGCGTCCAAAAGGGACGCACCATTTCCCCTCCGTCGCCCGACAAGATCAAGCCGCCACATCTTGTCGGGCGGCGGTGGAGAAATGCGGAACCGCGCATGCGCGGGTTCCGTCAATGGCGTGATGACTTCACCCGCGCATGCGCGGGTTGGAGCCGGCTCCAACCTGCGCATGCGCAGCTGACGTCATACAGACGCCAGCCGCGCGTCATCTTGGCGCGCGGCCTTAACGACGATTGTTAAGGCCACAACGCCGTGATTCCCGGGGTCCCGCTCCTAGCCCCGATGGGGGGGGGGGGGAGAATCGGGTCCCGGGAACGGGCGTGAAGGCTGCCGTGAAACACGGCCAGTTTCACGGCAGCCTTTACGACTCTCCGCATTTGCGGAGAATCTAGCCCATTAGCCCATTGGGGGCCTCACGGTAGCATGGTGGTTAGCATCAATGCTTCACAGCTCCAGGGTCCCAGGTTCGATTCCCGGCTGGGTCACTGTCTGTGTGGAGTCTGCACGTCCTCCCCGTGTGTGCGTGGGTTTCCTCCGGGTGCTCCGGTTTCCTCCCACAGTCCAAAGATGTGTGGGTTAGGTGGATTGGCCATGCTAAATTGCCCGTAGTGTAAGGTTAATGGGGGGATTGTTGGGTTACAGGTATACGGGTTAGGTGGGTTTAAGTAGGGTGATCATTGCTCGGCACAACATTGAGGGCCGAAGGGCCTGTTCTGTGCTGTACTGTTCTATGTTCTATGTTCTAGGTTTCCTTTCCTTAAGAACATTACATATCACAGATTGATATGGGGAGAGCAGAATAAAGCATACAGTATCCTGGGCTTTATTAATAGGGACATAGAGTATAAGAGCAAGGACATTATGGCGAACTTTTACAAGACATTAGTTAGGCCTCAGCTGGAGTATTGTGTACCGTTCTGGGAAGGTTAGAGGTTTGGGTTGGGTTAGAGGCTTTGGGTAGGGTTAGGGTTAGGGTTAGAGGCTTTGGGTAGGGTTAGAGGCTTTGGGTAGGGTTAGAGGCTTTGGGTAAGGTTAGAGGTTTGGGTAGGGTTAGAGGGTTAGGGTTAGGGTTAGAGGTTTTGGGTAGGGTTAGGGTTAGAGGCTTTGGGTAGGGTTAGAGGCTTTGGGTAGGGTTAGAGGCTTTGGGTAAGGTTAGAGGCTTTGGGTAGGGTTAGGGTTAGGGTTAGAGGCTTTGGGTAGGGTTAGGGTTAGGGTTAGAGGCTTTGGGTAAGGTTAGAGGCTTTGGGTAAGGTTGGAGGTTTTGGGTAGGGTTAGGGTTAGGGTTAGAGGCTTTGGGTAGGGTTAGAGGCTTTGGGTAGGGTTAGAGGCTTTGGGTAGGGTTAGAGGCTTTGGGTAGGGTTAGAGGCTTTGGGTAGGGTTAGAGGCTTTGGGTAGGGTTAGAGGCTTTGGGTAAGGTTAGAGGCTTTGGGTAGGGTTAGGGTTAGGGTTAGAGGCTTTGGGTAGGGTTAGGGTTAGGGTTAGAGGCTTTGGGTAAGGTTAGAGGCTTTGGGTAAGGTTAGAGGTTTTGGGTAGGGTTAGAGGGTTAGGGTTAGAGGCTTTGGGTAGGGTTAGAGGCTTTGGGTTAGGGTTAGGGTTAGAGGTTTGGGTAGGGTTAGAGGCTTTGGGTAGGGTTAGAGGGTTAGGGTAGGGTTAGAGGCTTTGGGTAGGGTTAGAGGCTTGGGCAAGGTTAGAGGCTTTGGGTAGGGTTAGAGGCTTTGGGTAGGGTTAGAGGGTTAGGGTTAGGGTTAGAGGCTTTGTGTAAGGTTAGAGGTTTGGGTAGGGTTAGAGGCTTTAGGTAGGGTTAGGGTTAGGGTTAGAGGCTTTGGGTAGGGTTAGAGGCTTTGGGTAGGGTTAGAGGCTTTGGGTAGGGTTAGGGTTAGAGGCTTTGGGTAGGGTTAGGGTTAGAGGTTTGGGTAGGGTTAGGGTTAGGGTTAGAGGCTTTGGGTAGGGTTAGGGTTAGGGTTAGAGGCTTTGGGTAGGGTTAGAGGCTTTGGGTAGGGTTTGAGGCTTTGGGTAAGGTTAGAGGTTTGGGTAGGGTTAGAGGCTTTGGGTAGGATTAGGGTTAGGGTTAGGGTTAGAGGCTTTGGGTTAGGGTTAGAGGCTTTGGGTAGGGTTAGGGTTAGAGGCTTTGGGTAGGGTTAGAGGCTTTGGGTTAGAGGCTTTGGGTTAGGGTTAGAGGCTTTGGGTAGGGTTAGAGGCTTTGGGTAAGGTTAGAGGCTTTGGGTAAGGTTAGAGGCTTTGGGTAAGGTTAGAGGTTTGGGTAAGGTTAGAGGCTTTGGGTAAGGTTAGAGGTTTGGGTTAGGGTTAGAGGCTTAGTTAGGGTTAGGGTTAGGGTTAGGGTTAGTGGCTTTGGGTAGGGTTAGAGGCTTTGGGTAGGGTTAGAGGCTTTGGGTAGGGGCTGGTTTAGCACACTGGGCTAAATCGCTGGCTTTTAAAGCAGACCAAGGCTGGCCAGCAGCACGGTTCAATTCCCATACCGGCCTCCCCAAACAGGTGCCGGAATGTGGCGACTAGGGGCTTTTCACAGTAACTTCATTGAGGCCTACTCGTGACAATAAGCGATTTTCATTTTCATTATCGGAACATTTATCAAGACTTTGCCTGAGAAGATTATCATTGTGTGGAGCCTATGATACAGTTGGTTGTGAAGGATGAAGTAGTAGGACTTACAGAAGAACCTCAACTTCACCAGTGTAACAGTTTCCCTTCCCCACAGTACCCAATTTTTTTTTCCCAATTAAGGGGCAATTTAGCATGGCCAATCCACCTCGCCTGCACATCTTCTGGTTGTGGGGGTGAGACCCACGTACACCCGGGGAAAATGTGCAACTCCACACGGAGAGTGAACCGGGGCCGGGATCGAACCCAAGTCCTCGGTGCCGTGAGGCAGCAGTGCTAACCACTGCGCCGCCGTGCCGTGTCCCCCCCCCCCCCCCCACACCAGCTGTCTTGAACAAGGTTGCCAAATTGTGTCAACGATTGATGAGTTAGAACGATGTCCTTGCCCTGGGTCTGTGGGATGAGTGAGAATTTGCAAATTAATTCCTTACACGATTACACATGAAACTTCCCTGTCATCAGTTTGGACTGGATTTGAATTGTGATTTTACTGAGGGGAGGATAGAATTCTGTTTACATTAGCAACTTCAATTATGAATGAGGAACAGGGAATTTAGACAGTTGTTAGGAAGGAGCCATGGGTAAAATATATTGTAGCTTCCTGTTGATGTTACCCCGTGGAGATTTAACAAGACGGACGATGGATTTGTCATCTGCCCAATATATTTAAATTACACTCAAAACCCTTTAATCAGCAGATCAAAGTTTGTGGCTCTCGTGAAACACAAGGAAGGGCAGGTGTATTTCATTATCAGCCTCGGAACCAAAGACTGACGAATTGAAACAAATCACAGTTGTTACCTCTCATAGAAATCATCCCTGAAGTAATCGTAATCAAACTCGTAGCTGGAGCTTGGGGCACAAAAGAGAAATTAATCAACGTTGTTTATTGGAAACGAGGATGCAAACGTTTTGGACAGTTTGGGGTTTTAACAAAACTTAAACATGAACGTTTCACGTGATGGTTTTTAACATATGGACTTGGCTTAAACATGTGCTTGACAGTTTATCAACATTGTAGAAACCGAGCTGAGTGTACCCCAATGTTCCACATTCCCCAACTTCCTCTACCCCAAAGCTTTGTCCCGCGACCTCCCAAACTTCAATATGTTATCTCGTTCTATCTCTCCATGTTCCAGTTTGCCATCCTTCCCCATCCCTTCTGAATCATGTTGCCAGCTGGGCGTACAGTGGGGAGCCGGTGGGGGTGGGGGGGGGGGGGGGGGGGGGGGGGGGGGGGGGGGGGGGGTGGGGGGTGGGGGGTGGGGGGGGGGTTGGGGGGGGGAGGGCAAGTTCCGTTAACTTGACTTCCCTACTTAGTTAAGTCGCTAAGCTTCCTGTGGCAGAGTGAGGAAGCGAGGGGAGCAATCAATGGAGAGTTGATATTCTGTAACCTTGTCCACACTTATCCGCCCCCTGGTCAGAGCCAGGTCAGAACAATAGTGGCACAGGTCTGGGAGCGGGATCGCTCCTCCCAGCCCAAAATCGGATATCACAACAAAGACTGGGGCAACAAATTCAAACTTCAGAAAATGGGCCGATTTCAACCACACGCACTCACAGCAGGTGTGAACAAACGGTGATGGAAAACACGGAAATCATTTGTGACTGAGCTCTACACACTCATAGAACATAGAACAGTACAGCACAGAACAGGCCCTTCGGCCCTCAATGTGTATTATTATCACTGCCACAGGGCTCCTGGGAACACAGGGGCAATTACACAACTTCAAAGAATAAAATGCACGAGGCTTTAACTTGGAGAGGCCATTCTTCACAGCAGGGGGCAATCAAGGTGTGGATGGCTGGTGGAGGTTTGAGCCAGGTGCCGTGATGGAGCGGGAGGAGGGTGCGGGGAGGGAGTCTCGGGGAGGGGGAGGGGGGGCACCAGCGGAAGGTCCAACAGGAAATTCACACTAGTGTAAAAATGAAATTTGGACTCCCGCTGAATCCTCTACCCTCCCCATGCCCTCCCACCCCCACCCTCCCCATGTCCTCCCACCCCCACCCTCCCCATGCCCTCCCACCCCCACCCCCCCATGTCCTCCCACCCCCACCCTCCCCATGCCCTCCCACCCCCACCCTCCCCATGCCCTCCCACCCCCACCCTCCCCATGCCCTCCCACCCCCACCCCCCCCATCCCCGCCCACCACTGAACCCACCCGCTGGAACGGGAGAGAAGTCACCCAGACCACTTGTTTCTATTTGTGAGGGAGACCAGAAGTAGAGGCTATAAATATCAGATGGTCACAAATAAATCCAATTGCGAATTCAGGAGAGGTGGCTTTACCTAGAGGGTGGTGCGAATGGGGAACTCACTCCCTCATACAGTAGTTAACGTGAAGGGCATGAAACATTTAAAGGAAGTTATATAAATATAAAGATGACGGGGAAAGCAACAGCAGCAAATATTAGTCGGGTTGGATGGTCGGAGGCTGCCAGAGACCTGATGGGCTGAATGGCCTGTTGCTATGCTGTAAACGTGAGGTGATACTGCGCAACCCCAGGAGTTACCATCCTCTCCAGATTGAAAAAATACAAATCAGAAGGTGAAGCTTTGAAGAGATTTTTTTTTTTAATGATTTGTAATTGAAGAGTGTACCTGAATAGAGAAGAACTGGGTTGTTTCAATCCCTTGGGCCTATTGGGTTTGGGTTCTCCAGCCATGTTGATATCTGTGACAGGAGTAAAAAGAAACCTTTTAAAAAATCATTACAAACCTTCAGCAACTTTTTCCTTGGGTCAGATTTATTATGGGCCAGGGTTTAGAGAACCCCAAAGTGTATCGTGGAGTTCACCTGACCCAGAACTTTGAATAGATTGTGGTTATAGGGAGCACAAGGGCTCACTCTACAGGTGTGATGTAACAGAGAGCTAAAGTATGTTTCAACAAAAACAATGTTTATTTATGAATCCAGTTAACACTTTATAAACCCACAGTAAACACCTTAACAACTATGAACACCAATAAATCCCCACAGATACAATATTCTATAAGTAACCCTTAATCTTTCCTTGCAACGTCCATAAGACAAATACCCTCTTTAACACAGAGATCAGGTTTAAATTCTCTACTGAGAGCGGTCAGCACTTTCAAATCCTCAAATGATCTGGAGACAGTCTTTAGATTGCAGAGAGAGATCTTTATACAGCCGCTTGCTTTGCCGGCAGCTCTCCAGCTCTCAAAACAAAACTAAAACACACCCTATAGCAGACAGCCTAAAGCAAAAGTAAAAGCAGACAGATAGCCTAGCTCCACCCACTCTCTGACATCACTGCAGCCATTTGACAAACACCCATTTCTTAAAGGTACACCCACTAGAGCTATTTTATAAACACCCATTTCTTAAAGGGACACCCACTACAGCTATTTGATAAACACCAATTACTTAAAGGTACACCCACTACAGCTATTTCAAATACACCCATTTCTTAAAGGTACACCCACTACAGCTATTTCAAATACACCCATTTCTTAAAGGTACACCCACTAGAGCTATTTTATAAACACCAATTTCTTAAAGGTACACACACTACAGCTATTTGATAAACACCCATCACTTAAAGGTACTCTCACATGACAGATTAGGCTCATCTCCCCTTGTTCCAATTTCCTCAATTGTTTTTCAAACAGGGGAGGTGGTGGCGTAGTGGTATTGTTATTGTACTAGTAATCCAAAGAGCCAGAGTAATGCTCTGCGGACCCGGGTTCAAATCCCACCACTGCAGTTGGTGAAATTAGAATTCAATAATAATCTGGGATTAAAAGTCTAATGATGACCATGAAACCAATGCCGTAAAGACCCATTTGGTTCACTAACGTCCTTTAGGGAAGGAAATCTGCCGTCTTTACCCTGTCTGGCCTACATGTGACTCCAGACTCACAAGAACTCTTAACTGCCCGCTCAAGGGTAATTAGGGATGGGTAATAAATGCTGGCACCGCCTGCACGTCCGATGAGCGAATAAAGCCTTTACTTCCTGAAGGGGGTAACAGAGTTGCCTGAACGCGGGTGACCCCTGTAATGTGTGACTGGCGTTTCTTTGTGAACTTGATTCAACCACAAGTTTTAGTCCTCACCCACCAACCCGCTGTCAGCCTTGTCTATGTAACCACAATGACTGTGGGTCAAAGGTGATTCATTGGCTGCCAATATTTGGGATGCTCATGAAGATGTGAAATGCTCTCTGTAATGCAGATGGGATTGAGTAATAAATAAACTCAAGGTTTGCTCCCCTATTCACCCAGCACAGATCATGGAGATGAGCAATAGGGCAGGATCCACTGATCGCAGAGTGCCAGAAATGCTGCCGGGTGTGGCGCAATCTGACTGGCAGAGGCTAGGAGATCCCACTTCCTGCAATGGGACTTTGTCCCCTTTCAGGTATATCGCTCCCATATTCTATCCAAACTGTCCGATTCAGTGACAATGGAGGGATTGCTGCATCATTCCCGCCCATTTAAACCGGATGACTCTCTCAGTCAGTAACAGAAGTTGATGATATTCCTTCATCAGCGCAGACGGATATTCATTAGACCGAGTGTCAGGCGACATTTAAAGGGATCGCCAGTGGTGGAGCTCATGTGACCACAGTGCCTGTGACTGTTTGGGGGAGGGGTCTGTTTGAGGTAGGGGTCTGTTTGAGGGAGGGGTCTGTTTGAGGTAGGGGTCTGTATGAGGCAGGGGTCTGTTTGAGCTGGGGTCTGTTTGAGGGAGTGGTCTGTTTGAGGTAGGGGTCTGTTTGAGGGAGGGCTCTGTTTGAGCAGGGGTCTGTTTGAGGGAGGGGTCTGTTTGAGGGAGGGTCAGTGTGAGGGAGGGGTCTGTTTGAGGGAGTGGTCTGTTTGAGGTAGGGGTCTGTTTGAGGTAGGGGTCTGTTTGAGCTGGGGTCTGTTTGAGGGAGGGGTCTGTTTGAGGGAGGGGTCTGTTTGAGGAAGGGGTCTGTTTGAGGTAGGGGTCTGTTTGAGGTAGGGGTCTGTTTGAGCTGGGGTCTGTTTGAGCTGGGGTCTGTTTGAGGTAGGGGTCTGTTTGAGGGAGGGGTCTGTTTGAGCTGGGGTCTGTTTGAGGGAGGGGTCTGTTTGAGGGAGGGGTCTGTTTGAGCTGGGGTCTGTTTGAGCTGGGGTCTGTTTGAGGTAGGGGTCTGTTTGAGGTAGGGGTCTGTTTGAGGTAGGAGTCTGTTTGAGGGAGGGGCCTGTTTGAGATAGGGGTCTGTTTGAGGGAGGGGTCTGTTTGAGCTGGGTCTGTTTGAGCTGGGGTCTGTTTGAGGTAGGGGTCTGTTTGAGGGAGGGGTCTGTTTGAGCTGGGGTCTGTTTGAGGGAGGGGTCTGTTTGAGCTGGGGTCTGTTTGAGGGAGGGGTCTGTTTGAGGGAGGGGTCTGTTTGAGCTGGGGTCTGTTTGAGGTAGGGGTCTGTTTGAGGGAGGGGTCTGTTTGAGGGAGGGGTCTGTTTGAGCTGGTGTCTGTTTGAGGGAGGGGTCTGTTTGAGCTGGGGTCTGGTTGAGCTGGGGTCTGTTTGAGGGAGGGGTCTGTTTGAGCAGGTGTCTGTTTGAGGGAGGGGTCTGTTTGAGCTGGGGTCTGGTTGAGCTGGGGTCTGTTTGAGGGAGGGGTCCGTTTGAGGTAGGGGTCTGTTTGAGGGAGGGGTCTGTTTGAGCTGGGGTCTGTTTGAGGTAGGTGTCTGTTTGAGGGAGGGGTCTGTTGAGGGAGGTGTCTGTTTGAGCTGGTGTCTGTTTGAGGGAGGGGTCTGTTTGAGCTGGGGTCTGTTTGAACTGGGGTCTGTTTGAGCTGGGGTCTATTTGAGGTAGGGGTCTGTTTGAGGGAGGGGTCTGTTTGAGGGAGGGGTCTGTTTGAGGGAGGGGTCTGTTTGAGCTGGGGTCTGTTTGAGGTAGGGGTCTGTTTGAGGGAGGGGTCTGTTTGAGCTGGGGTCTGTTTGAGCTGGGGTCTATTTGAGGTAGGGGTCTGTTTGAGGGAGGGGTCTGTTTGAGGGAGGGGTCTGTTGAGGTAGGGGTCTGTTTGAGGTAGGGGTCTGTTTGAGGTAGGGGTCTGTTTGAGGTGGGGTCTGTTTGAGGGAGGGGTCTGTTTGAGCTGGGTCGGTTTGAGGGAGGGGTCTGTTTGACCTGGGGTCTGTTTGAGGTAGGGGTGTGTTTGAGGTAGGGGTCTGTTTGAGGTAGGGGTCTGTTTGAGGGAGGGGTCTGTTTTAGGGAGTGGTCTGTTTGAGCTGGGGTCTGTTTGAGGGAGGGGTCTGTTTGAGCTGGGGTCTGTTTGAGCTGGGGTCTATTTGAATTGGGGTCTGTTTGAGCTGGGGTCTGTTTGAGGTAGGGGTCTGTTTGAGGTAGGGGTCTGTTTGAGGGAGGGGTCTGTTTGAATTGGGGTCTGTTTGAATTGGGGTCTGTTTGAGCTGGGGTCTATTTGAGGTAGGGGTCTGTTTGAGGGAGGGGTCTGTTTGAGGGAGGGGCCTGGTTGAGGGAGGGGCCTGGTTGAGGGAGGGGTCTGTTTGGGGGAGGGGTCTGTTTGAGCTGGGGTCTGTTTGAGGTAGGGGTCTGTTTGAGGTAGGGGTCTGTTTGAGGTAGGGGTCTGTTTGAGGGAGGGGTCTGTTTGAGGTAGGGGTCTATTTGAGCTGGGGTCTGTTTGAGGGAGGGGTCTGTTTGAGGGAGGGGTCTGTTTGAGGTAGGGGTCTGTTTGAGGTAGGGGTCTGTTTGAGGTAGGGGTCTGTTTGAGAGAGGGGTCTGTTTGAGGGAGGGGTCTGTTTGAGGGAGGGGTCTGTTTGAGGGAGGGGTCTGTTTGAGGGAGGGGCCTGTTTTAGGGAGTGGTCTGTTTGAGCTGGGGTCTGTTTGAGGGAGGGGTCTGTTTGAGGGAGGGGTCTGTTTGAGGGAGGGGTCTGTTTGAGGGAGGGGTCTGTTTGAGGGAGGGGCCTGTTTTAGGGAGTGGTCTGTTTGAGCTGGGGTCTGTTTGAGGTAGGGGTCAGTTTGAGGGAGGGGTCTGTTTGAGGTAGGGGTCTGTTTGAGGGTGGGATCTGTTTGAGCTGTGGTCTGTTTGAGGTAGGGGTCAGTTTGAGCTGGGTCGGTTTGAGGGAGGGGTCTGTTTGAGCTGGGGTCTGTTTGAGGTAGGGGTCAGTTTGAGGTAGGGGTCTGTTTGAATTGGGGTCTGTTTGAGCTGGGGTCTATTTGAGGTAGGGGTCTGTTTGAGGGAGGGGTCTGTTTGAGGGAGGGGTCTGGTTGAGGGAGGGGCCTGGTTGAGGGAGGGGCCTGGTTGAGGGAGGGGTCTGTTTGAGGGAGGGGTCTGTTTGAGGTAGGGGTCTGTTTGAGGTAGGGGTCTGTTTGAGGTAGGGGTCTGTTTGAGGTAGGGGTCTGTTTGAGGGAGGGGTCTGTTTGAGGGAGGGGTCTGGTTGAGGGAGGGGCCTGGTTGAGGGAGGGGCCTGGTTGAGGGAGGGGTCTGTTTGAGCTGGGGTCTGTTTGAGGTAGGGGTCTGTTTGAGGTAGGGGTCTGTTTGAGGTAGGGGTCTGTTTGAGCTGGGTCTGTTTGAGGGAGGCGTCTGTTTGAGGCAGGGGTCTGTTTGAGGGAGGGGTCTGTTTGAGCTGGGGTCTGTTTGAGGGAGGGGTCTGTTTGAGGGAGGGGTCTGTTTGAGGGAGGGGTCTGTTTGAGGTAGGGGTCTGTTTGAGGTAGGGGTCTGTTTGAGGTAGGGGTCTGTTTGAGGTAGGGGTCTGTTTGAGGTAGGGGTCTGTTTGAGGTAGGGGTCTGTTTGAGGTAGGGGTCTGTTGAGGGAGGGGTCTGTTTGAGGGAGGGGTCTGTTTGAGGGAGGGGTCTGTTTGAGGGAGGGGTCTGTTTTAGGGAGTGGTCTGTTTGAGCTGGGGTCTGTTTGAGCTGGGGTCTGTTTGAGCTGGGGTCTGTTTGAGGTAGGGGTCTGTTTGAGGGAGGGGTCTGTTTGAGATGGGGTCTGTTTGAAGGAGGGATCTGTTTGAGGGAGGGGTCTGTTTGAGGGAGGGGTCTGTTTAAGGGAGGGGTCTGTTTGAGGGAGGGGTCTGTTTGAGCTGGGGTCTGTTTGAGCTGGGGTCTGTTTGAGGGAGGGGTCTGTTTGAGCTGGGGTCTGTTTGAGGTAGGGGTCTGTTTGAGGTAGGGGTCAGTTTGAGGGAGGGATCTGTTTGAGGAAGGGGTCTGTTTGAGCTGGGGTTTGTTTGAGCTGGGGTCTGTTTGAGGGAGGGGTCTGTTTGAGGGAGGGGTCTGTTTGAGCTGTGGTCTGTTTGAGGTAGGGGTCTGTTTGAGGTAGGGGTCTGTTTGAGGGAGGGATCTGTTTGAGGAAGGGGTCTGTTTGAGCTGGGGTTTGTTTGAGCTGGGGTCTGTTTGAGGGAGGAGTCTGTTTGAGGGAGGGGTCTGTTTGAGGGAGGGGTCTGTTTGAGGGAGGGGTCTGTTTGAGGGAGGGGTCTGTTTGAGGTAGGGGTCTGTTTGAGGGAGGGGTCTGTTTGAGGGAGGGTCTGTTTGAGGGAGGGGTCTGTTTGAGGAAGGTGTCTGTTTGAGGGAGGGTCTGTTTGAGGGAGGGGTCTGTTTGAGGGAGGGGTCTGTTTGAGGGAGGGGTCTGTTTGAGGGAGGGGTCTGTTTGAGCTGGGGTCTGTTTGAGGGAGGGTTCTGTTTGAGGGAGCGGTCTGTTTGAGGGAGGGGTCTGTTTGAGGGAGGGGTCTGTTTGAGGGAGGGGTCTGTTTGAGCTGGGGTCTGTTTGAGGTAGGGGTCTGTTTGAGCTGGGGTCTGTTTGAGCTGGGGTCTGTTTGAGGTAGGGGTCTGTTTGAGGGAGGGATCTGTTTGAGGGAGGGATCTGTTTGAGGGAGGGGTCTGTTTGAGGGAGGGGTCTGTTTGAGGGAGGGGTCTGTTTGAGGGAGGGGTCTGTTTGAGCTGGGGTCTGTTTGAGGGAGGGGTCTGTTTGAGGGAGGGGTCTCTTTGAGGGAGGGGTTTGTTTGAGCTGGGGTCTGTTTGAGGGAGGTGTCTGTTTGAGGTAGGGGTCTGTTTGAGGGAGGGATCTGTTTGAGGGAGGGGTCTGTTTGAGGGAGGGGTCTGTTTGAGGGAGGGGTCTGTTTAAGGGAGGGGTCTGTTTAAGGGAGGGGTCTGTTTGAGGGAGGGGTCTGTTTGAGCTGGGGTCTGTTTGAGGGAGGGGTCTGTTTGAGGTAGGGGTCTGTTTGAGGGAGGGATCTGTTTGAGGGAGGGATCTGTTTGAGGGAGGGGTCTGTTTGAGGGAGGGGTCTGTTTGAGCTGGGGTCTGTTTGAGGGAGGGGTCTGTTTGAGCTGGGGTCTGTTTGAATTGGGGTCTGTTTGAGCTGGGGTCTGTTTGAGGTAGGGGTCTGTTTGAGGTAGGGGTCTGTTTGAGCTGGGGTCTGTTTGAGCTGGGGTCTGTTTGAGCTGGGGTCTGTTTGATGTAGGGGTCTGTTTGATGTAGGGGTCTGTTTGAGGTAGGGGTCTGTTTGAGGGAGGGGTCTGTTTGATATGGGGTCTGTTTGAGGGAGGGGTCTGTTTGAGGGAGGGGTCTGTTTGAGGCAGGGGTCTGTTTGAGGCAGGGGTCTGTTTGAGGTAGGGCTCTGTTTGAGCTGGGGTCTGTTTGAGGGAGGGATCTGTTTGAGGAAGGGGTCTGTTTGAGCTGGGGTTTGTTTGAGCTGGGGTCTGTTTGAGGGAGGGGTCTGTTTGAGGGAGGGGTCTGTTTGAGGGAGGGGTCTGTTTGAGGGAGGGGTCTGTTTGAGGGAGGGGTCTGTTTGAGGTAGGGGTCTGTTTGATATGGGGTCTGTTTAAGGGAGGGGTCTGTTTGAGGGAGGGGTCTGTTTGAGGGAGGGATCTGTTTGAGGGAGGGGTCTGTTTGAGGGAGGGGTCTGTTTGAGGGAGGGGTCTGTTTGAGCTGGGGTCTGTTTGAGGGAGGGTTCTGTTTGAGGGAGGGGTCTGTTTGAGGGAGGGGTCTGTTTGAGGGAGGGTTCTGTTTGAGGTGGGGTCTGTTTGAGCTGGGGTCTGTTTGAGGGAATGGTCTGTTTGAGGTAGGGGTCTGTTTGAGGTAGGGGTCTGTTTGAGGTAGGGGTCTGTTTGAGGGAGGGATCTGTTTGAGGGAGGGGTCTGTTTGAGGGAGGCGTCTGTTTGAGGGAGGGGTCTGTTTGAGCTGGGGTCTGTTTGAGGGAGGGGTCTGTTTGAGGGAGGGGTCTGTTTGAGCTGGGGTCTGTTTGAGCTGGGGTCTGTTTGAGGGAGGGGTCTGTTTGAGGGAGGGATCTGTTTGAGGGAGGGGTCTGTTTGAGGGAGGGGTCTGTTTGAGTTGGGGTCTGTTTGAGGTGAATTGCCCTCGTTACTAAGTCATACAGAAATCCTGAGTCCAATCCACCACAAAGATTTGACTTTAAGTTGAGTTTAAAACAATGATGGGAAGTTGGCATCAGTGTGATGGGTCAGTGAATGGAACTTGCTGCATGTTCAGACCAGGGCAGCAGAGCTTTGGACGATGTAGAGTAAGGTTCTGGCACACACAGGGTTAATGTGGGACTGAGCATAGTACCGCCCCCACTATGATGTAAGAGAGCACATGACCCACACTCAGGATCAGTTGAGTGTTGGGCAGAGACGTGTGTACCAGCAAGCACGGAGGTAGCTCCTCGATTGCACCCTTTACTGTATATTTAATCTATAGAATTCCAACAGTGCTGTGTAGTAGTCCTCGGAATCAATAAAGGCTTACAGATAATCTAAGAGGTTTTATTCCGACCAACCGAACTGTAACTAATATCCTACAACAAATGAGTTCAGATTTAGAGAGAGAACAAGGTGAGGGACCAGTTGGGAGGACATTGAAATGTCAGCGCCAACTACGAAACATTCTGGGCGGGATTTTCCCGTTTTCCCCAGCCGTGTGTTTCTCGGTGACGCGCCATTCACTGGGATTCTCTCCTGCCACCGCTTGTCAATGGGGTTTCCCAGTGAAGCCCCCCCCCCCCCCCCGCCCCGGGGGAGCGCTGCCGGCAGGAAGAGGGAATCCCAATGCCCTGAGAATTACGGCCACTGTGTGAGTTTTCACATGTACACTAGTGGCTTCCGGCCCGATCTCGCCATCCTCCGTCAATCCCTTCGCTAGAGCTGGAGGCCAGTGAGGGCCTGGTGGATGGGCAGGTGTCCGTCACCCCCCGATTCCCTCGGCTCCCCGCAGGAAATGCAGCAATTCAGTGAAAGGACGGGGGTGTGGCCCAGCGCACTGGGCAGCATTTCAATTGCCCATCAACAAGTCGGGCGTGAGGGAGTCTGGTCCAGTTCAATGTGCTGCACTCAGCTACAGAAGCAGACAAGGAACGGCGCTGAGGGCTGATCAAGCACCGATCCCCCCAGCTTGAGCTGACTGCTTTCCTGAGCAGGGTGAACCATGTCTTCAGAGGGACAGCCTTTGGGTGTGGCACCCTGCGTCACCCTGAGATGGGTCAGAGTGGGGCCATGTCTGCACTGTTGTTTCAGAGTCAGTGACTGCTCGCTCCTGTTGTCAGGAGAGAATGTAGCAACCGAGCAATTTAAACTCGGCTCCCATTTCCACAACATTCCCTCCATTACGTTTATTGACTGCAAACCTCGTAGAGCCTCCTGTTCTTCAAAGTTTTAGCTCACCCATCAAGTACAATTAAACATTCACTCCATTTGTCAGCAGCCGTTACAGTCCTGATTAACAGGTTTCAGCTGTACTGCCTTGTCGTAACTAATAGGGTACAGGTCTGCCCTGGGGGATTCTCAAGAAGCATGTTACCAATGTCCTGGGTGTTCTATCAAGTTACTGTCAATGACTAACAACGTGTCAAATGATTACAAAAACCTTCCCTTTCTAATCCATCCTCCAGTCTTAACAGCAGCTTCTTCAAACACAGCTTGAAGAATTTAAAAAAGCTGAAGTAAACGTGGGGTGGCCTCTCGCAGTGATGAAGAGGAGTCTTGCTAAAGTTTATGCAAGAACCTAAACCGTCCCTAATAACTTGTTCAACAAGAAACCGCAAATAAATCATTTGGTGAGTGGGAAATTGAGAGTTTCTAAGGAAGCTGGGGTTTATGGATATGTGGGATGGGTGGTTCCCAGGGTCCTGAGCTGGTGGCCTGTTAATGAAAACCCAACGTCTTGGGGAAAGGGATGGTTTTGTTGCATCAACAGCCGCTGATACGACGAGTGACAAAGGCACTCAGCGGGCCACATACCTCCACCAGGCTGTGCTCACTCAATGTAACTACAATTACGCAGCACTTCCTTGAGGGCTAACCCTGCCTGCTTGGTGCTCTGTAACTACAAACCTGAAAAAAAATATACATTTTTATTAAGTGTTTCCATCTCACTGAGGAGGCTTCAGGCAAAACCACATCCAACAACCTGCTCTGAAAATTCTGCTCGCATAGGGGCTGGTTTAGCACAGTGGGCTAAACAGCTGGCTTGTAATGCAGAACAAGGCAGAAGCTTGGGTTCAATTCCCGTATCAGCCTCCCCCAACAGGCGCCAGAATGTGGCGACTAGGGGCTTTTCACAGTAACTTCATTGAAGCCTACTTGTGACAATAAGCGATTATTATTGTTACATTTTGCACCACAGCAGCTGAGATAACCCACAGC